>NC_056746.1:927583472-927883472 GCF_019279795.1 Protopterus annectens
GTGTGTACCATTTTAGGACATAGGTTGGGGGGCACTAGAATTTGATTGTAGTTAACAGGGGTGCAAGGAGACATAAGGTTGTGCACTAGAATTTGGTATTCCGTTGTTCTCCTTTAAGGGAAATTGCACTTTACTGTATGTGTACTTGTGATTCTGCCAGTGTGTAAGTCCCCCACTGTTATCAATGGTGAGGATTGAGGCTCCTTGATTACTGGGCCAGTGCAGGGGCATCACAGCATGCAAGAGATCTTTGTTAGTGGATTTGATCAGATCAGTTTCTACAGGGACGTCTTTTCCTCTTCCGTCAGCACAAGACTATAGTGACCAGGGATGCTTCCAAGATTGGGTGGAGGGGCAGATACTGGGGAAAATAGTCCAAGAAACTTAGTCCTCTGAAGAGGCCAACACACATCAGTTTTCTGGAAATTAGAGCAGTGCTCTTAGCATTGCAGGCATTCCAAGATTCTCTCCCTTCTGGGACAGTTGTGATCCAGACGGAAAACATGTTCGTAGTTTGGTAGGAACCAGGTCTCATCCCTTGTGTCTAGAAACCCTCAGTGTGTGCACTGGGCAATTTCCTCCAACCACTTTCTGATAGCATTGCACATTCCAGGGAAGTCCAACATGATAGCAGATAAACTGAGCAGGTCCATTGTTCTGCCTCATGTGTGGTCTCTCAACAGGACAGTAGCAGATATGATTTTTGAATGAGGCCAGCCTTCCTGCAATATTTTTGCATCTTCCTTAAACAACAAGTGCAGTAGCTTCTTTGCCCTACTCCCTCCACTTGGGGAATCACCAAGGAGCACACTACTCCATGATTGGCCCCAAGTTCTGCTCTGTGCCTACCCCCAACTCCCCTAATTCCTGAATTCCTACAGAAAGCTGCCCAGTTGAAGAGTACAGTAATCCTCATTGCACCTTACTGGCCTCAACAGATTTGGTTCACCTTCCTTTGGCCTCATCTGCTTTACCTATCTTGGATTCTGGATCCAGTTCCAGATCTCCTGTCTCACCCGACAGGCATGATTCATCTGGATATCACATACCTCAAGCTAACAGCAAGGTTTCTCCCAA
Organism: Protopterus annectens; assembly: GCF_019279795.1. NCBI lineage: Eukaryota > Metazoa > Chordata > Ceratodontiformes > Protopteridae > Protopterus > Protopterus annectens. The sequence goes on from NC_056746.1 coordinate 927,584,550, forward strand.
TTCCTTTAACAGCCAGACAACCAATGCTCTCTTCCTGTGTCCTGAAGATACTTTTGTCTTCCTGTAAGGCCTCTAGCAGAAAACATTACAGAAGTAAATGGAAAAGGTTCATTTTTGGTGCACAGCAAAAACACATTGATCCTTTTTCAACTACTGTACAGAGTGTTCTTGAATTTTTGGCAATTTTTAGTGAGGGAGCTAGCTCCTCAAAAATTAGAGTTCAGTTAGTAGGTTCATAGGTTCATAGGTTCATAGGTTCATACTAGGCTATCTGCCCGAGGGCATTTACAAGCCTAGCCCATAGTTTTGTGGCTTACGCCACCCCTTTAGTATGGGGAACTATACCCATTATTTTGCTGTGCCTCTGTTGAGCAGTGACACTGAGGTAATCCCTGGGGTATATCTGCGATCTCCCATCCATTGGTCAAGATTTCTCTTGAACAAGGCCAGCGAGGTGCTCTGCCTCACATATACCGGGATTTTATTCCACAGCATAGGGAGTCTTTGGGTGATGAATCTATCCCTCCAGCGTCCTATTAATAGCCGTGTCGAGGTTTAAGTCTCCGCCTTGTGGCTCTGACGGATCCAGATTTTTGAGGTGAAGCATATTCATCAAATCTGGGTTTGACATGGCCTTGTATGTTAGGCAAAGGTCACCTCTGAGCAGCGTAAGCGACTGAATAGAGCTGGAGTTCTTTCAGTCGGGCAGCATAGGACAGATGTTTGAGACCCTTTATCCTTTTGGTGAGGAACTTTTGTGGCCTCTCCCGCTGCTGCAAGTGTCGGGTCAGATACATTCCGAATCGGGCATTGTACTCAAACATTGGTCTGATGAGTGATGAGTATAGGAGACTATGACCTCCCTTGATCTAGATGAGAATCCTTCATGATAAGGTGGGCAATGTAGAAGGTCTTCCTAACTACTTTAGCTACATGGGTGTCGAATGACAGACTACTATCAACCTGGGTCCCCAGGTCCCTGATAACTTCTTCTATGCTCAGTGGATTGCCACCTATTTGGTAGCTAGGGGTAACCTTGTTTTTCCCGAAGGGTATGACTATGCATTTTGGCATTTAACTTTAGGCCATGGCTCTGGCACCAGTTATCCGTTTCTGTGAGACCCTTCTGAAGGATATCTGTGTCAGATGTGTTTTCTACTATGGCCCAGTTTGCAGTCATCTGCAAACTTTGTCAGCCATAACCCTCCTGTGTTTGCTTGTACTTGGAAAAGTAGATGCCAAACAAGAGTGGGCCCAGGACTGAGCCCTGTGGTACACCACTTGTGACAGGCTTTGAGTCTGACATGGCGCCAGCAACTCTGACCCTGTGGGTTCTGTCACTCAGCCAGTTTGCAACCCATCTTGTGATGTATGGGTTAACATTTAAGCTGATGAGTTTTTCAATGATACCCGAGTGGGGTATTGTATCAAGGCCTTCGCCAGATCGAGGTAGGCTGTATGGACTGCCTTTCCCTTATCAATGGCTTTGGTGACTGTTTGAAAAAGTCAACCAAGTTTAGAAGGCATGATCTGCCTTTGACAAAGCCAAACTGGGATGGATCCAAAGTCTGCAAATTCCTATGTCTTTATTTATGAGGTCCATTATGATCCTCTCCATGGCTTTGCAGATAAGGCTTGTCAAGCTAATGGGCGGTAATTTCCAGGGTCGGTGGAGGCACCGCCTTTGTGAAGTGGGACCACAGTTGCAGTGCGCCACTCCTGGGTGCGTATCCAGAGGTAAGACTATGATTAAACAGCTGTCCTAGCTGTGGGTTTAATTCCTCGTTGAGTTCGTGGAGCACACAGCCGGGGACACCATCAGGTCCCATGGATGCTGTGTTTTTTGCTTTGGAGAGAGCAGTTCTCACTTGGGCGTTGGAGATGTTTGGGGGGCTGCAATCGCTTGGTATAGATATCTCTCCTTTGGGGAGGGGAGAAGTTTGCACTGAACCTGTCAGCCAGTATGTTGGCAATGTCTGTAGGATCAGTAATCTTCACATCATTTTGAACTAGTTCTGAGCATATCTGGGAGGTTCCTCCCACGTTTCTAACATAGCTAAAGAAGGCCTTATGATTGTCTTTTGAGTCTTTAGCTATTTTTCTCTCAAAATTTGCTTTGGATGATTTTATGAGAGCTCTTAGTTTTTTACTTATAGTGATCAAGGGTGTCTTACCTTTTAAGGATTTTGCTCTATCTTGTAGTAGCTTCCTCCTTTTGTTGTAGAGTTTGTTTATGGCTGGGGTCCACCAGACTGGACGCTTGCCTTTGGTACAAAGAGTCTTTGTTTTGCTTGGGATTGCCTTATCCATGCAGTCCTGCAGGTGCTGGTAGAAGGCATTTGTAAGTGATTCAGCAGCTTGAGTACTGTTTTCCTCCGGCTCGGGGGCCTTAAAGGAGACCACACTAGTCTTTAGAAGTGTGAAGTCGGCTTTCGAGAAGTTCTTTACTGTGGTCTTTGTTATTTCAGGTGGCGGTGGGATGAGGACCTCCAGCGAGATTAGTTTGTGATCTGATCTCACCAGTGAGGGGTATACTTCCGGTGTTGAACATTGTGCTCCCATGTTCGTGATGATGAGATCAAGTATGTTTTCTCCTCTTGTGGGGATGGTGACTAGTTGTTCCATGGCATTTGAGTTTATGAATTCCAGGAACTTTTGGGCTAGGGTGTTTGGGCTTGAGTAGTGTTCCCAGTCTATATTAGGGTAATTGAAGTCACCTAGTATGATGGTGTTTGGTGATACATTTATCCCTCTAGTGTTTTCAGGAAGGCCATGTGAGGTTCCTGAGTTTGTGAGGGTGGCCTGTAACATGCTACAATTTGCAGAGCAGTCTTGCCTATGGTTAATTGCACCTGGATGGTCTCCGATGCATCGTGCGTTGCCACCAGTCTTGAGGTGTGGGTGTCTTTGATGAATATGGATACCCCCCTCCTTTCTTGGTATTGTCCGGATTTTGGGGCCGGAACGCATGATAAGAGGTAAAACCTGATAGTGCTGGGGTGCTCTCAGGAGCCTTGAACCAGGTTTCTGTCACTGCACAGACATCGATGTTCTCCATACTGAGAAGGGCCTCGAGTGCGTGCATTTTGAGATTTAGACTTCTGGCATTGAGCAGCATCACCCTTAGTTTTTCCTTTTTGTGTTCTAGGGTGGTAGGTTTAGAATTTGAGCCTTGCCTAAAAAAGGCACTATGGGGGTGGCAAGAGCCTTTGCCAATATCCGGAATCCCAGGGGTGACAGGTGCAAGCCGTCCTTTGCGAAGCAGCGTGGCTTGTCCAGCATGTCATCCCAGGCAGACAGACATTGCATCCCCTTTGAATGACACTAGAGTTTAAGCCAATTGTTAAAGCTGATCATCTTATCTCTGTATTGTGGCATCATTCTTGGTGAAGGTAGGATACTGCTCAAGGTCAGGGTCATACCTGCCTGGGCTACATAATCAGAGAGCTCCTCAATGTCTCTTTTCATGTAGTCCAAGGAGGTACGTCTCAGGTCGTTTACACCAGCGTGGACAATGACTGAGTCGTATTTGTACCTGCTGTTGAGAGACCTGAGTGCTTGCGTTATGTGGCGGATTCTAGCACCGACAGGCAGCTTACTGTGACCTTCTCCTTACTCAGTCTGGTGAGCGGGACGTCAGTGTGTCTGACTATGGAGTCACCAATGACTAGTGTGTCTGGCATTGTGTTTGGCCTTAAGGGCTGTGACTGTTTGACACTCTGACTGTGAGGTCTATGTGTTGCAGGTGTTGTGTTCTGAGGTGGTGGTTGTTTGGGTGTCTGCTTTGGTGGCCTCTGCTGTTTTGGTAGATTTTTGATCAGAGCCGAGTATGTCTTTGTGTGTTTATGTGTATGATTTGAGGTTGTGATGGTACTATGTGAGACTGGGTCTATAGTGTGTGTGGTAACCTTCTCCTCCTGACTGGTCTTGCCAGTCCTATGTTGAGAGAGCTCAGCCTCCAGTTTGGCCGTATAGTTGCATCTCTCGCATGTATTTGTGTTTTGTGGGAGGAGGAGAGGGTTGTCTGTGTACATGAGGCAATTGTAACATTGCCTCAATATTCCCAGGTTCACCAGCTGAGCAGGAGAGGACACTAGCAACTGATCCCTCGACATGCTAGAAGGACTAGACAAAAAAACTTTAAAAGAGATTCTGGGGGATGTGGGTGACCGAGAAATGGGGTTTTGCCTTTTTGGGGTGCTATCTATAAGAGTGCCGTATCAAGGTAATAAGTACTGTAGGAGCAAGTGCTAGGTTTAACAGATAGAGAATAGTCTACTTGGAGTCAAGTAGAGATGATCTTTTTAGGTATTAGAGAAAGTGCTAGTAACAGGGAGAGAAAGTGCTAGTAACAGCAATTTCTAATTTCCATACTGGATTTGAGAATTCTTCTTTGGCTTCATCTAAGTTTTTTAAAGTCTTTTTGAGAGACATCCTCCTTCTGAGACCCCATATAAAGATCCTACTCCACCATGGGATTTAAATTTGGTGTTGCAGGCCTTGATTTATCCCCCCTTTTGAACCAGCAGCTAAATGTGATCTTAAACTCCTGCCCTGGAAAACTATCTTTCTTGTGGCCATTACCTCTATTAGAAGAATTTCAGAACTTCAGGCATTGTCTTCTAAACCTTCCTATTTGATTTTTCATAAAGATAGAGTAACATTATGTGCAAACGCTTCTTTCCTTCTTAAGGTAGTGTCAGAATCCAATATTAATCAGTCCATTAACTTACCAGTTTTCTTTCTAAATTTGCAAATAAAGGGGAATATATGCTTCTTTGACTGGATGTCCACACACAATTACATTTTTACCTACATAGAATGAAATATATTAGAAAAACAGATCAATTATACATGTCCTTTGCAGATTCTAAATTGAGAAAATCTGTCACAAAAGTGACTTTAGCCTGATGGCTGACAGAGTGTATATCATTTATCTACAATAAGTTGGTTCTGTTCTTACCAAAACTTTTAAAAGCCCATTCCACTAAGTCCATGGCAACTTATTCAGTGTTTCTTGCTAGGGCTTCCATGGATGACATGTGCAGTTGCACCTTGGGCTAATTCTTATACCTTTATTACTCACTACAAATTGGATCTTGTCTCGAGGGGAAGAGCAGCCTTTGGCTCAGTTGTGCTCAGGAATATCCTTCCTTAGAGTGCATCTGGAAATTTAGGTAGTTGGGCACTCTGTCCCATATGTTGAAGACAGAATGAAAATTGACAACATCAGCTAAAGAAGTTATGTACTTACAATAATGTTCCATCTGCGTTGTCCATTTTTATTCTTCCTCAATTCCCCACACTCCAACCCCCAACCTTTGTTTTCATAGTGAATTTCTGGAAGAACGAGTATGTCCTTCTTATTGAGGCTCATGCTGTATTACAATATTTATAGTAGTCCTTTTATCTTTGTAAGACAGAAAACAAGATCTGAGGTATGTTAGGGTTGGTGCATTGTGGGTAGGGAAGGGGCTTGAGAGCTTTTTGGGGATCATGAGCTATAGTAATGGCCAAGTCGGATTTGAGAATTAGATCCAAACTCATATGTTGAGGAAGAATGAAAATGGACAACACAGATGGAATGTTATGGTAAGTACATAACTTCTTTTTTCAGCCAAACGATGCAACATTTTTTTCAGAACTGCCTGAATTTCTGCATATGAATTGGGATATTCTTTCCTGACACCATGAATGCATATTACCTTCACGTTTTGGTTGCCGCTGATCTCTTTCAGGGCAAGCTTGTCATAAGAGCCCACAGTAAAAATCTAGCAGTGCTTGTACCTCCCTTCTTTCTAAAAATATAGTACATTTCCCCAGTCTGGTTCTAACACAGTGCTGACTCGGTTATCCTGTTTGTTGGAACAACTGCATCTCCATTTTCCAGCATCATTCTTGTTAGTACAGAAATTAGCAATGTGACCCTTCCCCTCACATTTTTAATAAATGAACACATCATTTGCATTTTATTTCACAGAAGTGGATACATTTCTTACTACATTTTTAGGCTTAGAAGTTGACAGTTCATTTTTTAAACATTGTGTCTTTAACTAATAATCATTCTACTAAAGTTACAAATGTATCAGATTTTTGGGGAGTCATTTTGCAGTACCTATTTTCCTGTATTACTAGGCAGCACTCAAACCTATCCATGATACCATTTCTAACATGCTTGTTTTACGTTTGGTATCAGGTTCAAACAAGAGCTATGTAAATATGGTTAAGTCCTGCATCTGTGCATTTATGGATTTGTCTGTATTACAGCTCCAATCATGAAGTATTAGTGCTTGTACTTCAGGGTTTATACCAGCCCTATTTAACAGTTCATTCTTACATTTACTATAGTCCAGGCAGTTAATCTTATTCATGTCCATGTACATCTTCACTGTCTCTCTTGTCAGCTGGGATAACAGGATTCTTTCCCATATTGCCTGGTCTTCATAGGATCATAGGACATTACTAGGTATTGACCCAGAGGTCATTTGAAGCCTAGCCGAGTCATCCCAATGTAATACCATAGAAATCCTAGTCAATACGCAAGAGTGCATGAGTCTACTTTGACCCATCAAAATTACACATAATCATTTCTCAGTTACCAGTTCCCACTTGTTTGAAAGTACACTAATCCGAAACCACTGACTGCTGAAATCCTTTCCCTTGGAAAGGAACCACTTGGTCAGCATGAATAAAAGCGTAAATGAACCAAAACTAAACCCACCAAAGTGGGGGGCTTCACTCACCACACCCACCTACTTAAATATTCCAACTCTGAGATCGCACTACATTAAAGAAAGGCCAAAGTTCCCATGGTGGCCAAGTGGTTCTTTTCTAAGGCAAAGGATTTCAGTAGTCCGTGCTTTCAGATTAGTGTAGTTAAGAACAATTGGGAATGGGTAAGTGCGATTCGATTATGTGTAATTTTGATAGGTTGAAGTAGACCCGATTGCATTTAGTGAAGACTGCCCATGTCCAGGAGGGGTGCAGGGGCTATCCCTGATAAGAATTTATGGTGCCCCATCCACTCATCCAGGTTTCTCTTGAACAGTGTCATAGAGCTGTGTTTCATATGAATTGGTAGCCTGTTCCAAAGATGAGGCAGTTGCTGGGAGATAAATCTGTCCCTCCAGCATGTCCTATTTAAGTCACAGGCCATATTTAGGTCCCTGGAATGGGTAGCCCTAGTCCTGTTTGATTTATGGATATGCAGCAAGTTCATTAGGTTTGGGTCTTGGATTGCTCTGCAGGCTGGGCATAAGTCTCCCCTAAGAAGTCTATATAATATGGAGTATAGTGACTAGGACATTAGTCGGTCTGTGTAAGGCACATGCTGGAGCCCCTTGATCTTCTTTGTTAGAAACCGCTGATGTCTCTCTAATTGCTGTAGGTGCTTAGTATGGTACATGCCAAATGGGGCATTATACTCCATTATGGGTCGGATAAGTGCTGAGTATAGGGGGTTATAACTTATTTTGCTCTCAAGGTGATGCCTTTACTCAAAGTGGAAAGGAATGATGTTGACACAGGGAGGAAGCTCAAGAACTAAGGAGAGATTGGGATTTTGTTTGCATACTCCTAAGGAGAACAACCAAAATCATACAAAGTATTTATTCATAAAATAGCAGGGAGTATTCTAAGAACCAAACTGGCATGAGAATGGAGAAAAGAGATTTTGCGATAGGGTTGACTTTGGTCAGGGATACAGATAATAGGCAAAAGGGGGCTGGAATTTATTTGAAAAAACTGTCAAAGGAACCAAGGTATTGGGAGCAAATAACTAGAAAGAGAAAGGTAATAGAATGGGAAGAGGCCAATAATTTATATGGACTACAGGTTACCTTCCCTATCAAGAATTGGTATCAGAATACAGGCAAAGAGAAAGAAATAGGGGGCTCCTAAATGAAAGAGCAGCACTGGTAGAGTTTTTAATAGAATCTAGAACAGGAGCTGCCATTAAAAATTGAATAATTAGTAAAGCATTTAAAATATTGCATGGTAATTATAAGATTCAATCAGAGGAGCCAAGAAAGAATTGTGAAGAGAGATTGGATAAGCAATTCACAAAGAGACAATGGGGTATATATGTATACCTCCCAAATATTCAACAAATTCTAGAAGATTTAGGATCTTTGCTTGGAAGTGTTTACATAGGTATTTTTATACCCCAAGTAGATTCCAAAGAATTTTTCCTCAGATGGATAGCAAATGTAGGTGGTGTGATGGGCAAGAAAGAGGTAGCTGGGATCATATTTATTTGAGAGTGTAATGAGCTGGCAGACTTTTGGGATTCCCTGCAGTCTGCTCTGTCGGAGATGCTTGGTGAGCGGGTTGGACTGACTGGAGAGATGATTTTTTGAGTTATGCTACAGAATTAGAATTGCCTAGATATAGTAAACCCTTGCTGAGTCTAATTATGGTGGCTGCCAAAAAAACAATTACTAGAAAATGGAAATCAAAGTCTAGACCAATTTTACTAGAAGTAGTGAATATATTAACAGAGATAAAACAACTGGAATTGGGATCTTTAGAAAAGGGAAGGAGCAAACTATATAGGAAAAATGGGAATTGTGGGAACAGTATGTGCAGGAATGAGGTTTAAGAGGCAGGATTTGAATGAGCCATATAATGCTTAACTGACAAGGACTGGATGGTTTATAACTGATGTATAATGTTTACAACTACAGTTGTTTCAATGGTGTCTGTCATGCAAACGGTTTGCAGCTAAAGTGATATCATTTTGTATGTTTTTCATTTATATGAATGTAACATTGCCTTTGTCATATGTGTAAATTTAGTAAAGATTTTTGGAAAAAAAAGTTGATGCCTTTACTAATCAAGTGTGTTACGTAGAAAGCTTTCCTTACTACAGTAGACCTATCTTTTTTAAACACCTTTATTAAATTATTACTTAAGACATAGGCAAACATACATTAACAGAAAAGAAAACAAACCACTTTAACATTTTTTCCATTAAATTGCTATATGCATCACATATATTTTCTTTGCTACTGTCATCAGTCCATTACAAAATTTCCTAAATTCTTGCCTTCCCTTAAACCGCACTTCTCCTCCTCTGCACATTATTATGCATGTATTGTTCCCACAGTTTCCATTTACTTCTTTATAATTTGCTCCTTCCCTGTTCTAAAGATCCCTCTTCCAGTTCTTTTATCTATTTTAGTCTTTTATAATATTCAGTACCTCAAATACAGTTGGTGTAGACTTTGAGTTTCATTTTCTAGTAACTGCTTTTTTGGCAGCCAGCAGAATTAAACTTAATCAGACCTTACTATGTGTAGGCAATTCAGATCCTGTATCCCAGCCCAGAAGAATAATTTCCTTACTAACAACCATTTCCTCACCCAGTGTTTCTGATAAGAGTTCTCTGAAGGGAATTTATAAAATCTGCCTACTCATTACACTCCCAAAACATGTTCCCAGTTACCCTTTTCTTCTCTATCACACCTCCAACATTTGGTAGTTACTTGACAGAAAATGCTTTGAAGTTTGCTTGGGGTATAAAACTACCTATGAAAACACTTCCAAGCAAAGATCCTAAACCTTCTGGACTTGGCTGCATACATGAGAACCATACATACGTCTTCCCATTGTTTTCTTCTAAGTTGCTTTTCCAGTCTCTCTTCCCAATCTTTTCTAACCTCCTCTGATAGATTCTGACAGTTATGCAATATTTTATATGCTCTACTAATTTTCTCTTTTTACAGCTGTGTGTGTTCTGCATTTAACTAAAAACTCTGCTAAAGTAGGTCTTTTACATAACATTCTCCTATCCCTTTCTCCTTACCTCTGCACTGAGAACAGGTTCTGGTAGGGAGGACAGTCTCTAACCTGCAATCCAAATGTCTTCCTGGCTTCATTCCACACTTATTTTTCCTGCTTGAGTTATTTACTTCCAATGTCTTGGTTCCTTTGCCAGGTTTCTTCAGGAAAGTCCAGCCCCCTCTTGCCTGTTTTCTGTACCCCTGCTTGCAATAATCTATATCGGTAAAACCTCCTTTCTTCATTCTTACATTGGCTTAGTTCTAAGAATATTTCCTGATACTTTAAGAATATAATGTTCTATATGGTTGTTATTCTCCTTAAGGGTCTGCATCCAAAGTCCTACTCTCTATTTCTTGGATGTCTCCCTAGCTTCATCATCATCATTATCCCTTTCCACTTTGTATTATAACCTTCTGCTTGCTTTATGTATATGAAGCCTTAACTGTGTAGCTCGAAAATATCCCTTCAAATCAGATAAACTTAAACCACCTTGTTTTGGATCACCTCATCCCACTTAACCCTTGCCTTCTTTCCCTTCCAGATAAATTCCTTCAATTCTTTATTAATTATTTTCCATAACGTCTCCTTGGGTTGTTAAAGTATGCCTGACGATATGCATGAATAAAGAGACTACAAACATTTTCACAGCTTGTATCTTATTATTCTTATCCATAAATAGGAGTTTGCAGTTTCTCAATTTTTGTATTATCTTTTGTTTAGTCTCTTTCCAAATATCCTTAGCTGCCATAACAGAAGCCTTTTTAATCAACACCCCTAAATACTTCATCTTATCATGTCTCCATAAATATGGGTATTGCTGAACCAATTTGTGTGTGGGTACATAATTTACTGCCGTAGTCTTTGTTTTATTCTCGGGCACCCCTGAGAATACTCTGTATCTAAAGGTGTGTTTTGTTTGACTTTGCAATATTCAAAACTGTTTCAACCCACGATTTTCTTGTGTAACATTCTATGTGAATAATATGTTGTTTGTATTGTACCATCATTTTTCATGCTCTGTAAATAAGTTTGTAACATAATTTGCATGTTTTAATATTCATATGTAAATAGTCATATGTACATTTGTACTGTGTTTGGTATTGTAGTGTACTGTTTTTCTGGAGCTTTTCTCCCTGGGCCTCCACTGAAAATGGGCTCCTGACCCAGTCAGACTTTTCCCAGTTAACAAATGTAATTAATAAATAAATAAATAAAATGTATCTTCATTACTTTTATCTCGCAAAAAGACTTGAGTGTCTCAAAATGTTCCACAAGACTGACATGTCCTTTTCTGCATTTATCCGGTACAAAATAATATCATCTGCAAATAAAGCCAAATTTTCCTGATTACCATACCAATTATATCCTTGTATTTTTGAGTCCCTTTTTTTTATTTGTCAGTAGTTCTAAATATAAAGCAAATAACAAAGGGGGAAGAAGACACCCCTGCCTAGTTCCTCTGTTCAGACACAGCTTATCTGAGAGGAACTTTAATTCTTGCATCCAATTCTTCATCTATCCTTCTTATTAACATTGTTGTATCAGAGAATGCAAATGCTTCCAATACCCTACTCATAAAATCCAAGCTTACTGTGTCAAGATCCAACAACAACAGAGGTATTTTTTTACATTCTGCTTTCCTCTGGATCATCATTGTTCTATTAATGTTGTCAAATGTTTACATGTCCACAGAGGAATTTCCCTACATTCTGCTTCCTCTGGATCATCATTGTTCTATTAATGTTGTCAAATGTTTGCCTGCCCTCCAAAAAAAAAAAAAAAAAAAAAAAAAAAACACATTGATCCATATCTATCAATTTTGGAAACGGCTTTATTATTCTTTTAGCTAGTATAGACATAAATGCTTTATAATCATGGTTTAACATTGAAATGGGTTTAAATGAAGCTGTGTCTAAAGTGTCTTTGCCATCTTTATGAAACACAGCTACCCCAGCTTTCCTCCAGGATGTCGGTGCAACCCCTATTTTTTAAAATACTGTTAAAATCTTCCAGCGCTTTGTCACTTTCTTCCCTCCTAATTTCTAAACTTCCACAGGAATACCATCTGTTCCTGGAGACTTTACTGAAGATTGATGATAAACACTGTTTTTATCTCATCACCTCCTATCTTAACTGTTAGTTGTTGAGCCTTGTCTATGTCTAACCTTGGCATAATTAAGTTTTCCATAAATATTTTCATTTGTACTCTTAATTTCCTCATTTCTTTGCTTTATACAAATTTTCGTAAGATTTCTGGAATATCTCTAAAATGTCTACAGTTCTCGGGTTATTTTTCTTGTAATAAGTTCTCTAAGTTTGGTGGTAACCCTTTTAGTGTTATGTTGCCTAAGTTGTGCTAAAAGTTTTTGTGCTCTGGAGTTATCAAAAGTAGTTGCTTAAGAGAATGGCAAAAGTAATGCCAAAACAAAAATATGGATCAATGTGGTTTTGTGGAGGGGTGGTAAAAATTTGACAACATTAACAGAACCAGAAGGAAGCACAATGTAAGAAAATTACATTTTTGTTGTGGGTCTTGATGCAGAGAAAGCATTTGACAGAGAGTTTATGAGCAAGGTAATGGAAGCATTTGCATTTCCTGAAAAAAAACTGTAGCATTGATTATGAGGGTATATGAGAGATCGGAGGTGAAAATTAAAGTGGATGGGGTCCTCTCTGATTATTTCTGCTTGAGCAGAGGAACCAGGCAAGGGTGTTCTCTTTCCCCTTATTTGCATTATATTTAGAAATATAGGCAAAGAAAATAAGAGACTCAGAAATTCAATGATATAATTGGTATGGTAGTCAAGAAAAGCTGGCTTTATTTGCAGATGATATTACTTTATACCTGACAAAACCAGAAAAAAGACATACAGTGTCATGGAGCATTTATAGGTTCATAGGCGTGTACTAGGCTAATGGCCCTGGAGCTTTTACAAGCCTAGCTCATAGGATTACTCTGGCATCATGCCACCCGACCTTAGTTCCCAGTGCCTCTGTCAAGTAGAGCCACTGGAGTGATCCCTGGGGTGAATTTTCTATTTCCCATCCACTCATCAAGATTTCTCTTGAAGAGGGCCAGTGAGGCGCTCCGCTTGACATGTATGGGAAGTCTATTCCATAGCATGAGCAGTCTCTGGGTTATGAACCTGTCTCTCCAGCTTGTTCTGTTGATTGTGGTAATGAGGTTGAGGCCTCTGGAGTGTGTAGTGTGGAAGGATTGGGATTTCTTTAGATGTAGCATTTCTAACAGAGCTGGGTCAGACATGGCTTTGTAAGTCAAGCAGAGATCACCTCTAAGTAGGCGATATGAGACAGAGAATAGTTTTTAATTTTTTGAGTCTGTCCATACAGGACAAGTGTTTAAGGTCTAAGATCCTCTTTGTGAGGTATTTTTGCGGCCTCTCCAGTTGTTGTAGGTGTCTAGTGAGGTACATGCCAAATGGGGAATTGTACACGATGATTGGCCTAATAAGGGAAGAGTAGAGGGAGACAGTAACCTCTCTCTTCCTTGGCTGCAAAACCCTTAGTAATGAGATGTGCCACATAGAAGGACTTTCTGACCACAGTGGCAATGTGGTGGTCAAAAGAGAGGTTGCTGTCAACCTGTGTTTCCAGATCTCTTATGACACCTTCTCTGTTCAGTGGACTACCATCGATATTTTGAGACAGTTTCAGATCTTTTCGGGATACAAAATGAATGAAGCTAAAACAATAGTGGTAAATTATGTACCCAGATATGAACTGGTTCAGGAAAATTCATATTTATGGGGACACAATAAAATGAAGTATTTAGGAGTATGGATTAAAAATGATTGTAGTGTGGCAGCTAAGGACATGTGGGGAGAGACTAAACAAAAGATAATACAAAAAATGAGAAAATGGAAGCTTTGTTATATGGATAGTAAGATACAAGCAGTTAAAATGTTTTTAGTCCCTTTAGTCTTATACACAGGTCAGGCATATTTTTATCAACCAGAGAAGTTGTGGACAGCAATTAATAAAGAACTGAAGGACTTTATCTGGGAGGGGAAGATGGTAAGAGTTAAGTTGGATAAGCTGGTTCTTCCAACAGAATAAGGAGGATAGAGATTACGCAATTTGAGGGGTATTTTCAGAGCTACACAGTTAAGGCTCCTATACATAGCACAAGCAAAAAACTATACTTCAAAGTGGAAAGGGATGATGATGAAATGGGGAAGCTCAAGAAACAAGGAGAGACTGGGATTTTGGATGCAGGCCTTTAAGGAGGATAACAATAATCCTACAGAATATTACATCCATAAAGTAGCAGAAAGTATTCTAAGAATTAAACCAACATGGGAATGGAGAAAGGAGATTCTGCCAATATGGTGACTGCAATTAGGGATACAGACAATAGGTAAGAGGGGGTTGGAATTTATTGGAGAAAACTGGCAAAGAAACCAAGGTATTGGGAGCAAATAACTAGAGAGGGAAAGATGATGGAAGGGGAAGACGCCAAGAATTTATTTGGACTGCAGGTTAGAGATTGTCTTTCCCTATATTGATATCGGAGTACAGGCAAAGAGAAAGAAATAGGGGGTCCTAAATGAAAGAGCAACACTGGTAGAGTTTTTAATAGAATCTAGACAGCCTGACGCCATGGAAATGTACTCAGCAACAAGTCTTTGTAAATTTCACTCAGAAAAAGAATGGACAGCTTCCCTCAGCTGCAAACATTGTGACTCCACTGAATATTTGCCAGTGGAGAACAAACAAGCTAACATCTTTGCAGTTGTAAGAAGCTTGGTATTTTATAGCTTTCATCATTTTTCAAGCCACTGAATCACTTACAAATGCCTTCTACCAGCACCTGCAGGACTGCATGGATAAGGCAATCCCAAGCAAAACAAAGACTCTTTGTACCAAAGGCAAGCATCCAGTCTGGTGGACCCCAGCCATAAACAAACTCTACAACAAAAGGAGGAAGCTACTACAAGATAGAGCAAAATCCTTAAAAGGTAAGACACCCTTGATCACTATAAGTAAAAAACTAAGAGCTCTCATAAAATCATCCAAAGCAAATTTTGAGAGAAAAATAGCTAAAGACTCAAAAGACAATCATAAGGCCTTCTTTAGCTATGTTAGAAACCTGGGAGGAAACTCCCAGATATGCTCAGAACTAGTTCAAAATGATGTGAAGATTACTGATCCTACAGACATTGCCAACATACTGGCTGACAGGTTCAGTGCAAACTTCTCCCCTCCCCAAAGGAGAGATATCTATACCAAGCGATTGCAGCCCCCAAACATCTCCAACGCCCAAGTGAGAACTGCTCTCTCCAAAGCAAAAACACAGCATCCATGGGACCTGATGGTGTCCCCGGCTGTGTGCTCCACGAACTCAACGAGGAATTAAACCCACAGCTAGGACAGCTGTTTAATCATAGTCTTACCTCTGGATACGCACTCCAGGAGTGGCACACTGCAACTGTGGTCCCACTTCACAAAGGCGGTGCCTCCACCGACCCTGGAAATTACCGGCCCATTAGCTTGACAAGCCTTATCTGCAAAGCCATGGAGAGGATCATAATGGACCTCATAAATAAAGACATAGGAATTTGCAGACTTTGGATCCATCCCAGTTTGGCTTTGTCAAAGGCAGATCATGCCTTCTAAACTTGGTTGACTTTTTGAAACAGTCACCAAAGCCATTGATGAGGAAAGGCAGTCCATACAGCCTACCTCGATCTGGCGAAGGCCTTCGATACAATACCCCACTCGGGTATCATTGAAAAACTCATCAGCTTAAATGTTAACCCATATATCACAAGATGGGTTGCAAACTGGCTGAGTGACAGAACCCACAGGGTCAGAGTTGCTGGCGCCATGTCAGACTCAAAGCCTGTCACAAGTGGTGTACCACAGGGCTCAGTCCTGGGCCCACTCTTGTTTGGCATCTACTTTTCCAAGTACAAGCAAACACAGGAGGGTTATGGCTGACAAAGTTTGCAGATGACTGCAAACTGGGCGCCATAGTAGAAAACACATCTGACACAGATATCCTTCAGAAGGGTCTCACAGAAATGGATAACTGGTGCCAGAGCCATGGCCTAAAGTTAAATGCCAAAAATGCATAGTCATACCCTTGGGAAAAACAAGGTTACCCCTAGCTACCAAATAGGTGGCAATCCACTGAGCACAGAAGAAGTTATCAGGGACCTGGGGACCCAGGTTGATAGTAGTCTGTCATTCGACACCCATGTAGCTAAAGTAGTTAGGAAGACCTTCTACATTGCCCACCTTATCATGAAGGGATTCTCATCTAGATCAAGGGAGGTCATAGTCTCCTATACTCATCACTCATCAGACCAATGATTGAGTACAATGCCCCATTCGAATGTATCTGACCCGACACTTGCAGCAGCTGGAGAGGCCACAAAAGTTCCTCACCAAAAGGATAAAGGGTCTCAAACATCTGTCCTATGCTGCCCGACTGAAAGAACTCCAGCTCTATTCAGTCGCTTACCGCTTGCTCAGAGGTGACCTTTGCCTAACATACAAGGCCATGTCAAACCCAGATTTGATGAATATGCTTCACCTCAAAAAATCTAGATCCGTCAGAGCCACAAGGGCGGGAGACTTAAACCTCGACACGGCTATTAATAGGATGTGCTGGAGGGATAGATTCATCACCCAAAGACTCCCTATGCTGTGGAATAAAATCCCGGTATATGTGAGGCAGAGCACCTCGCTGGCCTTGTTCAAGAGAAATCTTGACCAATGGATGGGAGATCGCAGATATACCCCAGGGATTACCTCAGTGTCACTGCTTGACAGAGGCATAGCAAAATAATGGGTATAGTTCCCCATACTAAAGGGGTGGCGTAAGCCACAAAACTATGGGCTACGCTTGTAAATGCCCTCGGGCAGATAGCCTAGTATGAACCTATGAACCTATTTTGTCTTATTTGTAAAGCTTACCTGCTTACAAAAACATCTGTTTACAGTTTAAATCCAAGGTAGTAATCTATACATGTATCCTTGTAAAATTAAAATGAAAAACTATCCTAATTCTACATGTAATATAATGAGTGCACTTTTACACCTCACCCCCACCCCAGCAGCACAAGATCACAGCATATGAACATTAAACTTGCTTTTGTCCAAAGACTTTTTCTCCTGGTATACTGTAAAACCTATATTTCTTACAAGTAAAAAGTACTTCCTTACTTTAATGTCTTTAATGCATACAACTGACAATAAAAAGAACCCACTTAAAATATACCTGACTACACACTATACAAAATTGTTTTACTGTATATATAACATGCCATTTATACCATGAAATGTTTTATACTAATATTAATAAGAAAAACATGCTTTACTTAGTTTTCCCCTTTTAGTGTCCTTCTAAACATTACAGTCTGCCGACAAGTTTAACAAAGTCAGCAAAAGTCCAGTGTTTTTCAGCCACTTTTTCCTTGCCAAACCATATTTCACAAATGTGATTAAATGCATTGTAGGCTTCTATTTATAAAACTAATTTCAGAGTTGTTGGTCTTCTTCCTCTTCATCTCCATCTCCCAACACCAGACTCTGGTTCAAGTCCAAAGTACTGATAATTCTTCTACACTACACAACTCCTGTGCTTTTTTTTGTCTCTCAAGCATTTTCTTTTGGAACATTGGTAAAGGTTTCACTGGCAAAGTCACTCTATGAACCTTACCATCAGAATGAGAAGCAGAGTTCCCTTCTGCTTGCTGACTTACGTTTTGTTGGATAAACTTTGTTTTATTTCTTCCTTCATCTGTTATGGGTCAAAAATTACTTTGATCCTCCAGGAAAAAAAAAAAACACTGAAGACAGCTGGATACAGCTGCTTGAATCTCACACCTGCCTCTTAACATTCCCTGATTGCTGGGATAAATTTGCTTCTCTTGTGTCTGGTGTATAGTGAATAATCATTTTCTACAAACACTGTGCTCTCTCTAATTTTTAATACATTGCCCTTCTACCATAATTTTATCGGGATCAACTCTTTCTGCTGGTATGATTGTATCTTTACTAATATAGGTCTTAGATTCTTTTTCATTACCAGGTTTTGAACATACACTCAATGTGCCCTTTCAATTAACACATTCTGCTGTGGAACACCAGTCCAGTTGCTTATTTCTTCTTAATAAAATGAATACAGTCTATTCCATCCACTTTCTCTAGTACAGCAGAAAATCTCAGCTTTTCTCTGCATGTTCTGTCTTTTAACTCTATTTTTATAAACAGTTCTTCTTAAGAAACCTTGTATTCATCCAGCTTTTTCTGCATGTCACCCTCTGAGTATTGTAGTTTTATCAGTTCGTCTGAATGGATAATTAAAGCTGCTTCTATTTTTTGCAGCCTTTATTGTTTGAATTAATATATTCCTTCAGTGTTTCACTTATTTTAATCACCTCAGTACATTTGATTTATTTTTCCTGTAAATTACTGGAAGCCATCTCTTGAACCAAACCTGAAGCATGAAATACTTTTTACTGAACAGCTGCAGAATCCTTCCCAGACATCGTTTTCTCCTTACCTTTCTGAAGAAGTCTTGTGATCAGACGAAAGCGCTCATCCCTGTTGTTTTTTGTGGACTTATAAAAGATTTTACACCAGCTATTGTGGCCTGGATTTTTTACTTTTTACGTTTTATGAGTTCTCCTTACCTTTCCTGGTTGATTTATTTTAGGTTTTCCAAATTTCTTCTTTGCTGGCATCCAGGCAGTGTATTTACTAGCCACTAACTGGATTGTACCAAAACAAAAAAAAATTCAATGGCACTCCTTTTTCTCATTTTCTGTTTGCATACTGGGACAGTTTAAGTTATGCTGTTGATCAGTGTACAGCCATCAGGAAGTTCCAGTTCTAGTTGTCTTTGGGGGAAAAGCACTCACATGTCACTAAGTAAGATTCCAGGTCATCCTCTCTGTCTAGTTTCTTCAATGGTATCGCAGTCTAATTGTTGGCAACTGTGTTAACCAGTGTAATGAACAGTTGCTGTAGCTGCACCACCATCTGATCAGTCCCCACCTGATTCCAAGATTTTCATCAATAATTCTTTCATGGTTGTGGGCACCAGTTAACCATGACAGGAATACAGCAGCCATACTACTACAGGGAATTTGTAGCCCAAATGCTTTGCACTTGGCAGCAGCTGTATTATGAAGAACTAAAAATTTGACAAAATTTCTGACCAACTGCCACTGCACACATCTAAATTACAAAAACACACTGTGGTCAGGCCTATATAAACCAAAGGTTTATCCAGTACTTCAACAAACTAAAATAGAAGCCCACTTGGCTTTGCAGATTCAAGCAAAGCAAACAGTACCTTAATAACAATGTCCAGTCTACACAGCCCTCCAGGATAAACGCTGCATAAAAGCAAAAATCCTGAGCTACAGCCTCTCCCAACCCCAGCGTCCAGCATGGTAAGGAATTATTCGTACAGGTTAGTACCAACTTGGATTTTCCATTCTATGCCTCCAGGCCTTCCTTTAGATGTTCTTCTATGTGAGGAACTGACTTCAATACTTATAAGCTACCTCAGTATATACTCTCTTGATTGTCAGTTAGTGTCTTGTTATCTAGATTAATACTGTGAGAATATTCCCACACTGTCTTCTGTATTATATATTTTAAGTAAATATTTAAAGGCACATCACAATGTGCACAGACAACTTGATTACTATCTGAACAAAATACAAATGTCAGGAAAATGGATCATTTTTGTTTTTTCTTCAGTCACTGTTCTGGCCAGCCATCTAGCCCCTATAGCAGCCGTGCCCCATTTGTTCATCATCACTGAACTGAGAAGTAGTTTGCTTCGTCTATGAACATGTATGTTGTCACACATCATCCATGAAGGGTACTTCATAGCCACAGCTTGGCAGACCTAAGTGCACATCTCTGGCCCATGCAGTGCATGTCATGCTCCACTCCTTCCAGTAGGTTCTCGCAGAGCAGCAGGGTGGGTCAGCACTGGCTTTTCTAATGCCCAAATCAGTAGTTAAAGGACATGTGACCTAGATCACAATCCAGGTTTTATTACAGCATACCACAGAGATGGATTAGGAAAATGGAGAATTTTTGATCTTCAAGAAAGGAAGAACAGGGATGCCTTCTGCCATACAAGCCATCATACTGCCTTTTGTTATACATAGTCCACTAGGATTGCTGTTACTTCTACTGCCTGTTTTAAGATAAATGTTTTGATGTCCTGACTGAGTGATTGTTGCGGTATTCTTAACAGGTTGTAGCTTGCTGTTGTCGAGCATGGGTACCAAAGCTTTGCCTTCCTGAGACAAACGTTTGGATGATGGCCTCATCTCATCATCATAGGAGTATTAAGTCGGATATGTGTACAAGATCATCAGACTCTTGCCATCAGCCCGAACATAGGTCATTGCACCTGACAGACTGTGATCATTTGGTACACTAAGTGCCTGTCCTGTGTAGGCTATGAACATGACCATAAATCCCGTTCCATCTGTCAGTTGTTTGCTCCTAAAACCCTATGGTCTAGGTTATCCACAATGAATACCTTCCTCAAGACTCAATATCTGAAATACTTGGCCCACACAACCATGTTGGAAGGCCTGAACATTGGCCTCCTGCCTAAGAAAAAAATTAAAAGACCTAGAGAGGATTCCCCTTCTATATTCTCAGAAGTGGACGTACACGCTAAGGTGGTTGAACCCACAGTACGCCAATCGACTTCATATGAGCCCTCTGTTGTGACCCGGTAGGAGGCCTGTATGACTCCTGAGGCCTTACAGACAGCTAAGCCCTCCGATGAACTGCAACTCATCTTGGATGCCCTTGAAGAATCCCTCAGATCCTTGTGCAGGAAGAGATTCCTGGTGCAGTAAACCCATGGGGATTGGTAGATGCCGGATAACTGTAGTTTCTGGTTGCTTGAGAGTTACTATTAAAAATAGGCCTGACTAATACCGTACCCTATACTATTTGTTTGGGTTGAATTGTTCTTAGGTTGGGGAGAGAAGGAACTTATTCCTATCCTCCTTTTTAAAACTTTTAACACACTAAAAACATAAGGTATATTTCTGTGGGGGGGCAGTGCAACACATGAAAATTGTACTGTATTTCTTCAGTTTTTTTTTTCTGGTTGCTTCAGAGTTCTGGTTGCTTGAGTTCCTTAACTGAGAGTTTACTGCACCTTGATAGAAATATGCCGAGGCTCAAAATCCCCTAAATTGCTTCAGGTGGGCATAACCCCTAAGAAGAAAAAGCAAAAACTTAAGCAATTGTTTCTTTCTGCATCCAGGGAGAAAGAATGGATTGATTTTTCTCAGGGGTTATTCAAGGCAACCATGTCCTTGAAGCCACCTTCCTTTCAGAACCAGCCTTCTCTGCTTCATTTACAACGTACTCTTGATTCTTAGTCAACTATTGTGCTCCCTTCCTTCTCTCCAACATTGTTCATTGACAAATTTGAAAAGGTTTCACAGGTACTGCCCCTCTTTGTTTTTTATTACCAGAAGAACAAGAAACAGAATTTCCTTCTGTTTCACAACTTACTTTTTGTTGGACAAACTTTTGTATTTCCTCCTTAGCGTGTACTTCATCAAAAATGATTTTGTCCATTAAGGGAAGAATACCTTGAAGACAACTAGGTACAGCAGTTTGAATCTCACACCTGCATCATGAATCTCACACCTGCATCATGACATTCCCTGAATAGTGAAATAAATTTGC
This sequence comes from Protopterus annectens, assembly GCF_019279795.1. Taxonomy (NCBI): domain Eukaryota; kingdom Metazoa; phylum Chordata; order Ceratodontiformes; family Protopteridae; genus Protopterus; species Protopterus annectens. The sequence continues at coordinate 927,606,048 of NC_056746.1, forward strand.
TCCTCTTCTGTCAGGTGTACAATGAGTAATCATTCTCCACAAATATTCTGCCATCTCCCACTTTTAGTACTGTGTCCTGTTGCCATGGTCTTGTCAAAATCAACTTTTTCTGCTGGTAGAATTGCATCTTTACTATTAAAGGTCTAAGCTGCTTTCTTATAGCCAGGTTTGGAGCATACACATGATGTACCTTTTCAACTAACAACTGCTGTGGAATACCAGTCCAGTTGCTTATTTTTGCTTTCATAAAATTAATGCAGTCTGTCCCTTCCAGCCTCTCTGGTATAACTGAAAATCTCAGGTTTCCCCATACATGCTCTGTCCTTTAATTCTATTTTTTTTAAACATCTCTTCTTGAACAGTCTGATATTCAGCCTGCCTTTTCTTTATTTTGACCTCTGACTTTTGGAGCTTTATCATCTCATCTGAATATGTTTAAAGCTTCTTCCATTTTTTCCAGTCTTTTGTTGTGTTGATACACTCAATCAGTGTTTTGTTTATTTTAACCAGGTCTGTATGCAGTTTTCGTATATCTTCCTGTAGGTTATTTAAAGTCATGTCTGAAGGTTGCATTGCTTTTTGCTGAACAGCTGCAGAACTTTCCCCAGTCTGTGTTTCTTCCTCACTTTTTGTAGCTGATTTTTTCCAGATCTCCTGTATTTCTTTATTTCTGGCATCCAGGCAGTGCACTTACTAGTCAGTTACTGAAATTTACCCATAAACACAAGTCTACTGGCCTTCTCTGCTGAATTTTTGTTTTCTCAATCGGAGAGCTAGAAATAAGCTGTTACTCAATGTGCAACCCTCTTGGAAGTCTGTGACCCAGCCTTCTCAGCCCACACCACACAAACAGGCCTTAGATTCTTCCTCCTCCTCTGATGAAGAACAATATAGGGATTCTGATATTTTTCTGGACTACTATTCCCAGTCACACTCCCCAGAACAGATTTCCTCAGATGAGGGAGACTCACTCTCTCCAGATTCCCCCTTGGAAGAGGCCTCCTTTGGAGAAACCTTACAAAACATGATGAAGCATTTTGAATGGCAATCCAGACAGATCTCTGAGGTGCAAAAGGGATACTACAACTTAGGGCACTTCTGCTCCTCCTCCAGTTCTCACAGTGCTAGAGGCTTACCTAGATGCATTTCAAGCCAACTCTTCTCCACCCGATTCTTAGCCTCCAGCTCCAAAAAGGCCAGCTATGTTCTACAAAGTTCTTAATGAACTAAAGTAACTTTATATAAAAAAAAACTGCAGCAGACCCAGCTGCAGTATCTCTGGCCACAGACAAACCTTCCAAGCTGCCTCCTGGCTTTAATGTTCTGCCCAATGACAATGATAGTTGAGCAGTGGACAGATGGGGTAAGAAAATGTATATTTTCTCCACTTTAGCTTTCAGAACTATAAACTACCAAACTCAAGTGACCAAATACTCACTCTCTGTGCTACAGTCCTTAAACAAGACCAACACAGAGTCCCAGAAACTTGAGCCAAAACAACATATGCAGGCTTCTCAAGTAGCCATCCATAGTATAAAATGCAGCTGTGATGCTGTGGATGCCTCTTTCAGGGCAGCCACTAGTGGCTCCTTGATCAGGTGGGTATGCCTGGCTATGAGGTCAACCTAGTCCAGAATATTTCAAGTCTAAGAGTCTAGACTCCCCCTTGGATAACAACCTCCTTTTTGGCTTACAAGCTACCAGTCTTTTCAAGGCTTTGCACGAACAGGGCAAGGCAATGAAAGATTGCCATCAGATTCTGTTTTCTACAGTTCCCATGTACCACAGAAGTTACCCAGCAAAATCTATCTCCTTTGTCAAGAGAGATCCTAAAACACCTCACAGGCAAAGGAAAATTCCTAAGAAGAGATTCCCAGGAAAAAACTCCAAAGGATACTCCTTTTGTGAGACCTCAGTTACGTAGTAGATCCCTGTGACTATATTCCCCCTGCCCCCTCTCCAAACCCTATCTCTCCACTCCCCTCAAAAAAAGCGGTCTCTTTTGTTTCCTTTCTGGGAAGCAATAACCTTAGAAAAATGGGTTTTAAGCATTATCAAGGAGGGTTGCACTATGTCTTGGGAAGGCAGCCCAAATCCTGGGGGAATACCCCTCCTCCTCCCAACCAGATACACCTGCTAGACCCTGTCATGCAGGACTTGCTGGCCCAGGGAACCAAGGGATTTTACAAGGATCTTTCTTTTCCCAAGGAAAGAGGGCCAGTGGAGACCTGTACTGGACCTCTCCTAGCTAAACACCTTTCTAAGAGTTCCCATTTTCAAAATGCTGTCTTTAAAAACTCTTCTACCCTTCTCACTTCTTCAAGTTCTCCTGATATCATTAGAGCTAAAGGATGCTTATCTTCATATTCCTATCTCTCCTTTCTGCAGAAAATTTCTCAGGTTCTTTACTAGGTCATTACATTTTCAATTCAGTGCTTTGCCCTTTGGTCTTTCTACAGCTCCAAGTTTTTTACAAAGTGTCTAGCCCCAGTAGTGGCTTTCTGCTGCACTCAGGGCATACAAATCTTCCCTTACCTGGATGACCTTCTACTCCAGGCTTTATCTGGGGACACTCTTCGAAAGTACCTTCATTACACTGTGTGACTTTTGATCCTCCCGGGGTTCACCATCAATTACAAAAAATCCAAGCTGATTCCCACCCAACAACTGACCTTTGTGGTATGCAGCCTGGACATGTCTGCCATGCATGCCTCTATTCCTCAGGAGAAGGTCACCTCCCTAGCTAATGAGTTCTTAATTCTTTCCAGCGAGGATCATTGTTGGGCCAGACAATCTCTGCAGGCCCTGGGATTCATGGCTGCCACCATCCTTATGCTGTCTCAAGCCAGACTACACATGCGTAAAGTACAGTGGTAGCTAAAATCATTGGGGTCCCAAGACTGTCACCCTTTCAATACTCACATTCTATTCTTCCTTACATCAAGAAGGAACTCCTTTGGTGGACCAACCACCCAGGTCTTCCATTCACTCCAGCTTCACACAACCAGTTCCTGTTTACAGATGCTTCAGACAGGGCATGGGGGCTTGGACAGGAGACAACAGAGTGCAAGGGGAGTAGCCTGCCCTTGTACTAAAAGAAAATATCAACTTAAAGGAAATAAAGGCATTTCTACAAGCCCTACAGACATTCTCACATCTTTGGAAACCAGGCACTCTGCTGCTGCACATTGACAACACCAGTGTGATGTGGTACATAAGCAGGGAGCACAAGATCCTATCCCCTGTGCAGGCTGGTACAGGAGGTCTGGAACCTAGTGTCTCTCAGCCGAATCTTACATGTACAGAAATATATATTCCCTCTCAGCAGAAAATATTGTCAGATTCTCTAAGCAAGGACATGGAGGATCATCACAAATGGTCATTGAACATAGAAGTTTTCAAGTCCATAATTCCCATATGGGCTACTTCCCAAATAGACCTTTTTGCCTCCACTGAGCATCACCTTCTCCTGCTTTTCTACACAAGGAACCTATCACCTCTACCCTGTAGAACAGATTTGTTATCCTTCCAATGGAAGGGGAAGTTTCTTTATGCATACTCCCTTCTACCTCTGCTCCCAGGGCTCTTTCTCAAGATCCAGAAGAGGTCTCCAAATCTCTTAGTTATGGCACCTTTCTGTCCAAGATAGCAATGGTTCCCACTCCTTTTTCACCTTTCAAATGGAAATTACTGGAAAATCCCTCAAAAACCAGATCTAATCACTCAACAGAAAGGGCAGCTCCTTCATCCCAGTCAGATCTCACTCAGTTTAACCCTCTGGATGGTAAGATTCAAATCCCTACAAGATACACTTTTTCTGAAGATTGTTCAAGTCCTACAAGAAGCCAGGAAACCTAACATCAGGAAGTCTTACACAGCCAAGTAGAAGAGATTTTCCGTCTGGTTCCTTAAGTGAAAACATCAACCCCTTCTGTCAGACACCCCCACAGTACTCCAGTACTTGTGTCACTTATTACATACAGGCATTCAGGGTTGGCCTACTCTTCCATAAGGCATACTTATCACCTCCCTTTCATGTCAAGGATAGAGGTTATGCATTTTTTGAGAGGGTTTTACACCTTAACCCCCCAGGAAGCCTGTCACCCCACAATTGGACCTTACTTTTGTTTTGGAAAAGCTCAATGTACCACCTTTTGAACTGGCTGCTTCTGCTACTCTAAAATTCTGCACTTGGGAAAACAGTGCTCCTCCTGGCCTTGACTTCAGCCTGCAGGGTCTCAGAATTCCATGCTCTCATGGCTATTCCACCTTTCCTCATTTTCCATAAAGAAAGGGTAGGCCTCAGGGCCAGTCTATCTTTCATACCTCAAATGGTTAGCATTTGGTATGGACAAAAGTATTCCACATGAGCAAGGCCACTGCTGTAGGATTATTAAAATACTGAACTTCCATATGGATTGGATTAAATTCTAGGAATTATATTGGTGATTATTTCTGTAAGTTCTGGTCATTACAGTGAATCCATGATAATATTTTGTGTTCTTTAGTCAGAATAAATCCTCATTTTAAATACAAAATACTGACACCAGGCATCAGTGCAAACAGAACACTTTCAATTTTCAACATTTTAATATTTCAACTTTTGTCATTCAGTATTATTGCTTTCAGTATATCTGCATCAGAAATTTTCAGACATTTTGTAATAGCAGCTATTTAATTGGGAAGAAACACTATTTTAATGGACTGTATATTCTATATATTACAGTAAAACCTGGTAGTTGCAGTGTAATATGGAAGGAAAATCATGCAGCAACATAAGTAATGTAGAATACTTGAAAAGCTGCTATGAAAGGAAGGGCTGAAAGCCCACAAGATTAGCAGTATCTGCCTGTCATGGAGGGGGATTTAGTGACCAAGAAGAAATTGAACTACCAGGAGCTTACTTGTGGATTTATTTATGGAGAATCATGAACTGACCTGTGGAGTACCAGAACACTACCTCTTAATTTTTTGGAGAGCACTATGAACCTAAGTCTGGATATGTGAGGCAGCCTGACCGGAGCTGCAATTTCTGAGAACTGTAGGGAATTTTAACATTTCTTCTGACTTCTGTCCAGACAAATCTAAAATTGGAATGTTAGCTAAAAAAAAAAGTGTGCCTCTTTTCAATTTGCAGTAAAGTTGAACTTTATTTTAGATTTTGCACTGTAAATAAACTGCACTTAACTTACAGTTACTGTCACCTGTGTATTATTTGCATTACACTGATGGTTTTGGAAGGCGTAGTTTTTTTTTTTTTTTTTTTGTTCAGCATCACAGCCTGAAAGTGCAAACTCCAGCGGGAAACCAAGACCTATTTTAGTATGGCGTTTATCTAACTTGAAAAGCAAACATGAGTTTGTAATAAGAATGCCCAACTTAAAGAATTTAACCCAGGGGATTGAGTTCTAGTGCACATGTTAGTGCCCACTATGTAAAATAAATTTCTGACCAAATGGCAGGGGCCATTTGAAGTGATGGAAAGACTATAAACTGTAAAGTTAGGTAGTCAGGAAAAAACTGCATTCAAAACTGATCCCCCTTACTATTGAAACTAAGTTGGTTATACAGAATATGTCCTCAAGCATCACTGTTTTGTACTGATATTGTTAGTTATCTGTATAAATAATAGCCCCCCCAAAAACACTACTTGTCACCATGGAGTCCCAGCCTACTTTAGCCTCATCCTTAGCAAGCCTACTAGTTCTTGATTTTCTGAGGCAGTATAGCAACTGCCTCATGTTTACTGATCCACTTCTTCTAACACATACTGGTTCCACTTATGAGAGCTGCACCTATCTATCTAAATTATAGGCCATAGTCTCAATTATTCTACTGTCAGTAATTAGTGCCACAACATTGCCACATTACTACAACATAAAAAGATTAGTTCTTTATATGCTGATGAAGTAAACAAATCTTTGTCTACACCTCCTAAGCCTCACAGATATCTTACTAGCTTGCCTCAGCAATCCAGCACAAATACGTACACCACACCCACATCTACACTCACACCTACTGTTACTGTAAGCCTTCATCTGTAAGTTCCCATAAGCCTTCAGCACATCCAAGAAACATTTTACTCATTTGTGATTCCATTACAAGGCATATAGACCCAATACAGGTTTGCAAAGAATAGAGTGACAGCTGCCTCTCTGGTGGAAGGATTTAGAATGTCATTAGGGTCCTTAAGTTCCTGCACTACTCCAGATATGATGACCTTGTAGTTGCCTGTGTGGAAGTGAATGGCCTCACAATTTCTATCTGGCGGGGAGAGGCAGAGAGAAATTATTGAACTTTCTACTCATTTCTTCAAACTAGTCAAGGCCCAGACATTAAGCTCCACTGTTACCAAGAATGTTTCCTAAGTTTAAGGATAACATAATTGGCTAGTAATTATTTTTCAATCCATGTGATCCAGTGTGCACCGGGATGGGATGAAATGGACAGTAGACCTATCAGTTTTGTTATGGATGGCCTGCAGCTTTCACCCCTTGGTTTTCATATGCTGCCTAAAACACTTGCTGCCCCAATAGTACCTTTTTAAGGCAGAAATCACGTGATGGACATTTTAACACGACAAACTCAAATCTGGATAGCATCAATACTGAATGCCAAAAGCATGAACAATAGAATAGCTGAACTTGAGGGCTTCTGTAACCTTAAATACATTAGCATGTGTGTAATTACAGAAGCCTGGTTCCAGTTTAGTGATAACACTCCCTGCATTCCAGGGTACAATGCCTAACATGCATTCAGAGTTGCCTGCAACTGTAGAGAAGTATCTCTACTTATTCATAATCCCTCTCTCCCCAAATTTTGCAAGGTACAAATCTGGAACTAACTGAAGCCCCAGTTATGCTCAATAAAATTAATTACCACATTATATCCAATTATTGATCGCCATCTATGACCCCTTCTCTAATTGGTGACTTCAAATATCCCCATTAAATATCCCCAATTAAATTGGCAAGCAAGCACTAACATCAAAAGATATGCCCAGAGATTTCTGGAGTTTGTAAATGTCAATACACTTGACCAAATCATCTCTTTACCCACCAGATGTTGATCCTTTTGATTTGATCTCCCTTACATTTATCCCAATTGCACCACGCCATTTGTTACCTCCTCCCAATTCAAATCTGATAATCTTGTGATCTTCTCTATAAATCCTTGTTTTGTGTCTCCTTGTAACTCCTCTGCTTCCATAGATTACTCCAAAACCAGATATTATTTACTGATCACAAACTGTATAGATCTGCTGCAAACCTTGAAATTGCCTACTCCTCTTAATTTTACTCCCTCTTGGATAAATGCACTGAAGCTTCTGCACCAATCGAGCATAAGAATAATGGTGAGATTAAAACTGAACCTGTATGGTACAACTATCACATCATATTATCTAAAAATAAATACATAAATAAAAAACACCTGGCCATCACTAAAACACGTCCATTCCATTATTATAAAGGCTTTTTAAAAATGGTAAGTAAGTCTCTCAAATATACCAGTAGGAACTGTAAGGCCAGTAATAAAGTTAGGGTTGCAACTAATTCAAAAAACGATTTCTAGACCTTCTTCAACTATATTAGGAAGCTTTGAAATAATCAACAATTCTTTACTGAACATTTCTCCAATGGTACCTCATTCTCTGACTCCAAGGACATTGTTAATATTTTTGCAGACAAATTGTTTTCCAACTTCACTTCACCCCTCATACCCTCCATCCCTCTACACCCTCCCTGAATTCAGTATGAACCAAGTCGTTTTTGGCACTTTCCAAAATTAAAAAATACTACTTCCAAGGGTCCTGATAATATCCCTGGCTGTCTTCTGAGAAGTGTCACATTCCACCTAGCAAAGACCCTACATTAACTCTTCAGCTTGAGTCTGTCCACTGGTTATTCCAGTGAGGTGTGGAGAATGATTCCCTTGAGTGAAGGTGGTCCATCTGCTGACCCTGGGAATTACAGGCTTATTAGTCTTACTAGTATTATTTGCAGCTATGGAATGTTATGTAAATGAACTAATAAACAATGATATAGGTGGTCTTGTATCTCTGGATACACACCTGTGTGGTTTTGCAAAAGGAGATCATGACAGTTCAACCTGGCTTAGTTCTTTGAAAGGTTACTGAGGTCACTTCCTCTAGAATTTTAAGGTCGCAAGTTGAGAGGGTGGGGGTGAAAGTTTGGCCAGGGTGGAGCAGTTTGTTTATGCCTGCTCAAAATTTTTGAGGTTTGTTCTGGTGTTTTTGCTGAAGGTGTTGATAGAAGTTTTTTTTGTCTAACAGTGTGGCTTTCTTGGTAGTATTCCTTAGTTGTTGGAATTTAATATGGCCAACTGGGTCTTTGGAGGTCCGCCATTTGTCCCATGCTTTATTTCTTGCTATGATTTTGGTTTTGGTTACTTCAGAGAGCCAGGGAGCGGTCTTAGTTTTGGCTCTGAGGGTGCGGATAGGAGCGTGGGAATCTAGAATAGAGAGGAATTTAGAATTAAAATAGGCTACAGCATCATCTAGTGGAGGTTCTTTAAGTATGGCCCAATTGCATACTCTGAGTTCATTCTGAAAGTTAGTGGAGTTAAAGTTCTTGTTGTTTCTGATAGATTTATATAGAACTTGGTGGTGGTTTTCTACTTTATGCGTAATGATGTAAGTGAGTAGGTGGTCACTTATATCATCTGGGAGGGTACCTGATTTATACAGGTCTGGGTGATTGTTGATAAGAATCCAGTCCAGGATACTGCCCTTGTAGTTGGATTTATTTATTCTGGTGGGTGAAGATACAAGTTGGGTATAGCCATGAAGGTTTATATACCTCTCCATAAAGGAGGCAAAAACAATAGCATCTCTAACTACTGCCCCATAGCTATCATCTCCCCACTCTCAAAACTTCTGGAAAAATGCATCCACCTTCAGCTTATGCCATTCCTAGCCAATCACCAACTAATCACTCCAACCCAACACGGCTTCCGACCTGGCCATAGTACTATCACTGCCCTTCCCTCTTTCTTAGACACAATAAATCTTGCCCGTGACTCTGGAAAAATAGTATCAACAGTTCTGCTAGATCTGCCCATGGCATTCAATACCATCTCCCACACCCATCTCTTGAACCATCTTTCTAACCTTAATCTCTCTCAGAATACCTCATCTAGGTACTCAAGCTACCTCTCTGACAGGTCTCAAGCTGTGAAATGGGGGAAAGGCACCTCAACCTTCCTTCCTACCCCCACTGGGGTACCCCATGGATCCATACTCGGTCCAGTGCTATTCAACATCTTTATTAATGATTTCCACAAAGCCATACCCAACACCAAAATTGTACAATATGCAGATGATTCAACTTTAGTCTGCTGCACCTCTAATCTCTCAGAGCTTCAAACAGTGACCCAAACTGCTTTCTCCATCACTGAAAACTGGATGCTCCAAAACAACCTTTCGCTAAATGCCAACAAAGCCAAAATACTATTATTCTCTCCCTAGGAAGCTTCCCCTCTTGATAAAAACTCATTCCAAATTATTAGCCAAAACAACTCTATTATAGAGGTTGTTCCCTTTGCTAAACTACTTGGGGTTACTATTGATGAACACCTAAAATTTGACACTCATATCCAGCAAAACATTAAGAAAACCCATATAAAATTTGGTATGCTATACAGAAACATCCACTTTCTTTCTCCTTCCACCAGACAAACTCTCGCCACTACCTATCTACTCCCCTCACTAATGTATGGCGCTCCTCTACTAACAAACCTGTCTGTCTCTCTCTTTCCTCCATATTGGAAGTCTGTTATAATAAGATTTCTAAATTTGCAACCAAAGCCAAATTCTCCTCCCATCATTGTACTGCCCTTCATTTGTTAAATTGGCTTGAACTCCAACCATCTAGACTATCTCCAAATTACTACAGCCCACAGACTAATTTTTCAACCTACTAAGTGCCCAGCACTAACCAACATCCTTCAACCTTGCACCCCTCAGAGAACTCTTAAGATCTACTCACCAAAACCAAATCACTGTCCGCAAACCCAATCATCCTGCTGATCAGCTTCTTCTATCTTTTTCCTTAGCTAAAAAATTGAATTCTCTTCCTTCCTCTCTAAGGACTTGTGAAAACTTTGAAAACTTTAAAACTCAGCTACATTCCTACCTTTCCTCTAACAGGAAATGCAACTGCACTCTCCTCACCTAGCCTAATAATCAATGCACCCCTTAAACTCCTGACCAACTTTGAGTACAAGCTAACCTAACATAAATGTACATATTGTAAATAACATAATTGTATGTATTATAAATTACCTATCCCACCTTTTTTTCCTCTCTTTTCCTTCTAAGTCTTTATTATCCCTCTCAATTAAGTTACCACTGCCATCCTAAATATTTAGATACTATGTAACCAAATAATTTATTCCTCTTCTCTAGCATGAAATTAAATTGTAATTGTGTCTTCTTTACTATGATTGTATATGTAGCTAAACTATGTAATGCGGAGCTTTCCTCCCCGTCCTCCACTGAAAACGGGCTCCCTGAGCCCAGTGGACCTCCCCGGTCATCAAACTGGAAATAAATAAATATTGGTGGTGGGAGATTCAGAGGAACAATTGTTCAAATTGTTTCAGTCAATATTAATGTCTCCTAACACCATAGTCTCAGCAGTCTGACTTGGAGTCCACTACTTTCACACTGCGGGTTCTATCTGTGAGCCAGTTTCCAACCCACCTAGTGATATAGGGGTTGATGCCTAGTTTGGTGAGTTTGTCAATAATTCCTGAGTGGGGAATGGTATCAAAGGCCTTGGCCAGCTCAAGGTAGGCTGTATGAACTGCCTTGCCCTCATCCACAGCTCTGGTGACTGACTCAAGGAAGTCAACCAGGTTGAGCAGGCATGATCTACCTTGCACAAAACCAAATTGAGTGGGATTTAGAGTTTGGAGATTCCCTATATCCTTTTTAATTAGGTCCATGATGATGCGCTCCATAGCCTTACATATCAGACTCATCAGGCTAATGGGGAGATAATTCCCAGGGTCTGTAGTTGCTCCCTCTTTATGTAGAGGGATGACTGTAGCAGTGCACCATTTGTAAGGAACAAAGCCTGAGGTGAGGCTGTGATTGAACAGGGCACACAGATATGGTGCCAGTTCACTTTGTAGTTCATGTAGAACACAGCCAGGGATATTGTCAGGTCCCATGGAAGCTGCATTCTTGGCCTTGGACAATGCAGTTTTAACCTGTTTTGCAGTAATGCTGGGTGCCTGGCAATCCTCCTGTATTGTGATTGGTCCTTTAGGGGGGGGAGATAGGGGTAAAGTTGACACTGAATCTGTTGGCCAGTATGTTGGCAATATCTGTTGGCTCAGTATAGGAGATACCATTGTGAAGTAACTCAGAGCAAATCTGGGTATTGCCATGGAGATTCTTGATATAACTATAGAAAGCTTTGTGGTTGTTTTTAGTGTCCGTCACAATTCTGCCTTCATAGTTGGCTTTAGAGGTTTTGATGAGGGATCTCAACTTTTTGTTGAGGCTAATAAGGAAGTTTTTCCAGTCTTGGGACTTCTCCTTTTTCTGCAACAGTTTCATCTTTCTATTGTAGAGTTTATTAACGGCAGGGGACCACCAGATTGGCTTCCTTTTTTTTTTGGAGGAGAGCGTCTTGGTTCTTTTGCTTATATCTAGTTCCATACATTTATGTACGTATTCGTACAGTCCATTGGTGTATGATTCGGCAGTCATGCATCTATTTTTCATTGACATGGATGTTGTGAAGTTAGCCACATCTGTTTTTAGGAGCCCAAAGTCAGCTTTGGAGAAGTTTTTCATGGTGGTTACCTTTGCGGAGGGTGTGGATGAGATGTGGATTTCCATGGTGATTAGTTTGTGGTCGGATCTAACCAGGGAGGAATTGACTGTTGGTGTAGAGCAACAGTTGCCCATGTTAGTAATAACCAGGTCAAGGATGTTGCTTCCTCTAGTGGTGGTAAGAATGAGCTGGTCCAAGGCATTGGAATTGATGAATTCCAGGAAGCATTGGGCCAGTGTATTGGTGCATGAGTAGTTTTCCCATTTATGGAGGGGTAGTTGAAGTCACCTAGTATGAGAGTGTTGGGTTGGACCCTAATAGTTTCCAGGGTGCTTAGGAATGTGGAGTGAGAGTCTTGGGACATGGTTGTGGACCTATAGCAGGCTACGACCTGAATCACCGTCTTACCTAATGTTAGTTGTACCTGAAGTATCTCAGATAAGTTATGCTGGGCTACTAGTCTGGAGGTGTGCATATTCTTTATGAATATGGAGACCACCACTTTTGGAGCTTCAGTCAATGTTCTGGGTCCGAAAGGTGTGGAATGAGTTATAGCCTGGTAGTGCAAGGGTGCTTTCTACTGCTTTAAACCAGGTCTCTGTTACAGCACAAATGTCAATGTTCTCCATTTTGAAGAGTGCTTCAAGCAAGTGCATCTTGATATTTAGACTTCTAGCATTGAGCAGCATGACCGTCAGATTGCATTTATTTATAGCTGTTATGGTGGCAATTTAGTCTTTGGAACATCACCTAAAAAAGGCACTGTAGGGGTGGAAAGAGCCTTAGCCAGTATCTGGAAACCCAGGGGTGGTGGATGCAGGCCATCTCTGGCAAAGCATCAAGGTCTGTCAATCATGTCATCCCAAGCAGACAGATACTGGACCCCTTAGAATGACACCAGAAACTTAGCCAATTGTTGAAGTCAATCATTTTCTGCTTGTACTGCGGTATCATTCTGGGCGACGGTAGGATGCTGCTCTGGGTTAGGGTCATATCTGCCTGGGCCACATAATCCAAGAGCTCCTCCATGTCTCTCTTCATGTAGTCCAGGGAGGTGTGTCTCAGGTCATTCACACCCACATGGAGAATGACAGAGTCATACTTGCACTTGTTGTGGAGTGACCTGAGTGCGTGTGTTATGTGTCGGATTTTGGCACCTGATAGACAGCTGACTGTTACCTTCTCCTTATTCAACCTAGTGAGTGGGACATTAGTGTGCCTCACTATCGAGTCACCTATGATCAGTGTATTGGGCAAACTGTTTTGCCTTAGGGGCTTAGGTTGAGGGGCACACTGTGTAGGTGAGCTGTGTGTCTTTTGTTTGTGTTGTGTTGTGGTGGTTGACTGCGTTTCTGCCTTGGAGGTCTCTGCTGTTTGGGTAGATTTCTTTTGAGAGCCTCCACGAGGGTGGGTGTGCGGTTTGTGTTTTTATGTGAGAGCTGTGATGGTGGGTGTTCTGGAGGGCTATATGTTGCATGTGATGTGGTGCAGGTGTTGACCTTCTCCTCTTGACCAGCTATTCCAGTCTTGGCTTGAGAATGCATGGCTTCCAATTTGGATATATAAGTGTATCTCTCACAAGTCTGAGTGTTGGGAGGTAAGAGGAGAGGGCTGTCTGTGTACATGAGGCACCTCAGAATGCCCAAGTTCACCAGGTTAATAGGAGAAAGCACAGGGAACTGACCTTTAGACATGCCAGGAGGGATAGTCATTATTACTAAGTATTGGAGCCGTTTCCTTATATAGTCCTTTTACAGGAAAAATGTCACTCTGTATAGAGCACTGCCAAGCACTTGAGGGGAAACTAATACGTAGACCCTGAAAATTTAAGGATGAAGTATTTAAGCAGATATTCTGAAGTTAGAAAGAAGTCAAGCAGTACTTACGGAAAAATAAAGAATTAGCTTGTCAAGAATGATGAAAAGAGGGGAGTCGCATGAATGTGGAGAAAGTTTACTCAGTGAGAGGCATTGTTAGTCTCCCACCAATATTTGGTGATGTTTTTGACCTTATTAACACCCTGTGAACATAGGAATGTTCAGATAACTGACAACCCTGGACTTGATAAAGGTATGCTTGTAGATGCAACTTAATCCCTGTGCCAAAGAAGACAGCTTTTTTAACTCCATAATGGTCTGTTTCATAGGTTCATAGGAGGTTATTAGGCTAATGGCCCTAGGGCCTTTACAAGCCTAACCATGTTCTACCCATGTTCCCTAACTGACCTTGTTTAGATGGTCATTATTTGCAAAGCAAGCCTGTGATCATCAATGAGTTCCCCATCCATTAGGGACATAGGTGACAACCCCGGGGTGAATTTATGGTCTCCCATCCAATTGTCTAGGCTACGCTTGAATAGGGTCTTTAAAGAGCTCTGTTTGACGTGAACTGGGAGTTTATTTCAGAGGAGGGACAATCTCTGCGAGATATATTTGTCTCGCCAGCATGTTCTATTAGTCACAGCCTAGTTTGAGATCCCCGGAGTGAGTGACTCTTGTCCTATTTGTGGATGTGCAGCATTTCTATTAGGGCAGGGTCAGAGACTGCTCTGTAGGCCAGGCACAAGTCACCTGTCAGCATCCTGTAGGATACAGAGTACAATGATGGGGCTTTCAGTCTTTCCATGTAGGTTATGTTTTGGAGGCCCTGAATTTTCTTGATGAGAAACCTCTGTGGTCTCTCCAGCTGCTGCAAGTGTCTGGTGAGGTACATGCAAAAGGGAACATTGTACTGTATTAGTGGTCTGATGAGGGTCGAATACAGAGGAGATAAAACATCCTTAGTCTTGGATGCGATACATTTATTTATGAGATGCGCAAAGCAGAAGGCTTTCCTTACCACTGTGGGTACATAGTGATCGAAGTGTAGATTGCTAGCAACCTATGTTTCCAAGTCTTGCACCACTGGATTTGAGCTTATGGGAGTCCTGTCAATACTGTAATTTGCAGGGACTTCCTCTTTGCCAAAGGGGATAATGCACTTTTTTGCTATTAGTTTTAGTCCATGGCTGTTGCACCAATCATTTGTCTGTGTTAGCCCTTTTTGTAATATGTTAATATCATTTGAGGACTCAATGTTTGCATGCAATTTGCAATCATCAGTGAACATGGTAAGCTACAGGCCATCTACTTTTGCCTGGATGTCCGAGAAATAGATTCCAAACAGTCAAGGGCCCACCACAGATCACTGGTGACTGGTCTACCAGTAGTGGTGGAATCCCCAACTTTGACAGTATGCATTCTGTTGGTGAGTCAGTTGGCTACCCATCTAATGACATATGGGTTAATTCCCAGCTGTGAGAGTTTCTCAATGATACCCGAGTAAGGGATTGTATCAAAAGCCTTGGCTAAGTCAAGACAGGTAGTACAAACTGTTTTGTCTTCATCCAGGCCTTTTGTGACATTCTTGAAGTCCACCAGTTTCAGTAAGCATGATCTACCCTTAAAGGAGCCAAACTGAGTCAATAGTTTGAAGGTTGCCTATGTCCTTGTTGTTGAGGTTCTTGATGATTCTTTCCATGGCTTTGCAGATAAGGCTGGTTAGGCTTATGGGTCTATAGTTTCCATGGTTGGTTGATGGACCCCCTTTGTACAAGGGGATTTTTTTAATTTTTATTTTTTTTATTTATTTAACATTTGTTGACCGGGAAAGTCCGACTAGGTTCCACAGATCCTGTTTTCAGCGGAGGCCCGGGGAGAAACGCTCCAGAAGCATGTCTTTAGAATGTGGGAGGAAACCGGAGTACCCAGAGGAAACCCACGCGAATGCAGGGAAAACATGCAAACTCCACACAGAAGGCACCCCAGCCGAGAATCGAACCAGAGAACCTCTTGCTGTGAGGTGACAGCATTAACCGCTGCACCACTGCACCGCCCACTACTGTTTACTGATTACTGTTGGTGTTTTCCACTCAGCTGGAACAAAGCCAGTGCTCAGGCTGAGATTAAAGACAGTGCCAAGTGGTTTCACTAGGTCTTGTTTTAGATTATTTAGCAAGCAGCCTGGGATATTATCTGGTCCCATAGATGCCATGTTTTTGGCCTTGGAAAGCACAGATATGACCTGCTCTTTGGAGATACTAGGTAGAGGACTGCTGTCAGGTATACTTTGGGGTGTGGCTGGTTGGGACAGTGGGATGACGTTTGCAGCAAATCTGTCAGCTATCAGGTCAGCAATTTACTAAGGTTCAGTATGAGAGGTACCATCCACTATAAGTTCGGCACATAGTTGGGCATTCCCTTTTAGATTTCAGATGCAGCTTAAGAATGCCTTATGATTATCCTTAGCTAGGGATGCTAATTTAGCTATGTAACTAGCTTTAGAGGACTTTACAAGACATCTGGTTTGCTTGTTCAAGCTGTGTATTCTTCTTCTGCTAAGTAAGTTCCCTCTTGTTCATAGACATCAGTTTCTTCCTTTTGTTATATAATCTATTTATACTAGAGGTCCATCGAGGTGGCCTATTTTTTTTTTTTTTTGGGAGGACCTAGTTGTGATCCAGTCAGGTACAGCCGAGTCTATACAGTTGTTTAGGTGGTTATGTAGGGCATTTGTGTACTCCTCTGCATGTGAGTCATTGTTGGCTGTGTTAGCAGGGGGCTAGAAACTTTTTATACCATCACTTGGTAGGCTGTAGTTTGCTTTGGAGAAATGTTTCAGTTTTTTTGCTCCTGTGGGGGTGTCAGGTCTGATTGTTACTTTGAATGAGACAGATTTATGGTCTGACCTTGCTAGGGTAGGCAATACACAGGGAGTAGTGCAGTGACCTCCCCCATGTTGGTTAGTACTAAGTCTAGGACATTTGAGCCCCTTGTGGGGGTGCAAAATAGCTGTTCCAGGTCATTTGTATCAGCAAAGTCCAGGAACCTCAGGGTGAGCATGTTTGGTTTGTTGCCCAGTCGATGGAAGGATAGCTGAAATCTCCCATGACCAAAATGTTTGATTGTATAGTGAATGACTCTAGTAAGTCCAGGTAGGCGGTGTGCTTCCTTGGTTCATGGTGGGTTACCTGTAGCTAGCAGTGATGTGGTAGGCTGTTTTATCTATAGTTAGTTGGACCTGGAGTAGCCCAAGAAAGTCATACTTTTTAACCAGTCTTGAGGTGTATTTGGCTTTAATGAAGATGGATACACCTTCACCTTTGATCCTTTCACATTCGTTTTGGGGTCTGAATGTTTGGAAGGCATTGTAGCATTGTATGGCTGGGGAACTCTCTGCAGCCTTGAACCATGTCTCAGTGACTGCACAGATGTCAGCATGTTCCAAGGTGAGAAGTGCTTCCAGAGAGTACAGTTTCCTGTTTAGGCTCCTAGCATTAAGCTGCATAACCTTGAGTTTGTCTCAAGTGGATTTTTTTACATTAGAAAGCTGCTTGTTTTGACATTGCCGAAAAAAGGCACTGTGGGGGAGGCAAACACCTTTGCCAGTATCCAAAAGCCTAGAGGAGACAGGTGAAGACCATTTCTGGCAAAGCAGCATGGTCTGTCAACCATGTCTTCCCAGGCTGACAGACACTGAATCCTCCTGGATAGAAGCTAAACCAATTGTTGAAGTCAATCATTTTTGTCTGTATTGTGGCACCATCTTGGGTGAAGGTAGAATGCTTCTTAGGGCAAGGGACTTACCTGCCTGGGATACACAAGTTCCGTCATGTCTCTCTCTCTCTCTTCATATAGTCCAGAGAGATATGTTTCAAGTCATTTATCCCAACATGTACTATGACAGAGTAATAACAGTATTTGTTGTTAATTGACTTGAGTGCGTGCATGATTTAATGGGTCCTAGCACCTGACAGGCAGCTGACCGTAACCATCTCCTTGTCCAGCTAGTGAGGAGGGCATCTGTATGTCTCACTATGGAGTTGCCTATGACCAGAACATTTGGTTTTGAGGTGTTTTGCCTTACAGGCTTATTTGCTGAGACAGTGGTGGGTGTGCTGTTATGTGTAATAGATTCTATTTGTTTTGCAGTGTGTCCAAGTGGTCTGTGCTTGGGAGGTCTCTGATCTTTTGATAGGCTTCTATTGAGTACCTTTGCATATGAAGGTTTATGTGCTGTGACCTTGTTTTGTGTGAGAGGTGATGTGTGTGTGTGTGCTGACAACCTGTTTGATGTCCGGTTTGTTTTTACATCAGAGAATTGATTCCAAATTAATAGTGTAATTACATCTCTAACATGTTATATTTGTTTGTTTTAGTAGTAAGTGGTTGTCAATATATATCAGGCAATTAGTACATTACCTCAGGATGCCCATGTCTATCAGTCTGGCTGGAGAAATGGTTGGAAACCTGACTGTCCATTATGGCAGGTTTTTACAGTAACTACTATTGGGGAGTGAGCTAGTTTGACCAGCTTTTGCTCTAGGATTAACAAAGGGGCTTATTCTGTTGAAGGGTAGGGGTGAAAACTATGGCAACTCTTCTCAGTGCACAACTGAGTTTCCTCCAGTGCAGCAGGGAAACTTGGGAGGGTTCAATAACAGAAGTTTAGGAGAAAATTGTCTTTCAAGGCATTTGTGTCTGTACAGGGTACCACTGAACCCCATTGTGCAGTGCACAGCTATGCGCAAACACGATGCTTAAATACAGACAACATTAAACACTGTTAAGCTAAACTACCAATGGGAAAGCACACAATGAGCTTTCCTCAGTAATTTCCAACTCAGATAAGGCTCAGACTACACACTTCTGCTACAAGGGTGCAGGCAGGGCCCTCCTAATGTTAGATGGTTGGAATAGTGCTCAAGCGTAACAATACAGTCTAGATTCAGCAGACCTGAACCTAGTATATGCTATGTACTAGCGACTTAAGGCAACATAACAGCTTTTTTAAAATGCAGAAAAATACAGTAAAATAAGCAAAATGAGGTTGCAAAATGATAAAATACATTCAGCAAAGTGCAAAGAAAACTAAAAAAGTACTTATTTATTTTGATTTTTGCAGTAGATACTTTGGATTTTAGCAGAATCTCTCCAGATCTCATGCAAAAATCACCAAATGTTGAGCAGCTCCAGGTAGATGACCTACAGTGGTTCTGCCCTCTGGAGAAACTGGCAGCTGTTTGAGTAGCAATGAACAGTGGGAGACTACAGAGAACATTTCCTATACAGGATTTTAAACTGAAGAGGTTTGCTTATATACAAGGCATGGGGAACTGTTTGCACATTTTTAGTACACAGTGTTGCCATAGAGCTGGACCCCCAGACACGTTTCAGATAAAATTCCAACTGCCTCACTCCTGATATATTGCATCATATTTGGATGTGATGCTCACTCATTAGGAGGACTGGAAATCTCACACACCTAAAGTGCAGGCTATATTACAATCCATTAGCCAAGCAGGCTTGACTATAAAGACTAAGAAAAGTAAACCTGGGTATGGAAAAATTGAAATACTTAAGGTACCTTATAGGAAGAGGGATAGTAAGACTACAACTAGGAAAGCAGAGACCCTAAAAAAAAAAGCTGAAGGCTTTCCTTGGACTAACTGGGTACTAGACACTGTTTCCTATCCTTTGGCAGACCTCACAAGGAAAAGCTCCTTTCAAGGAGGAATGTTTACTTCAGACAGATCTAAAAAGGATCCTTTGTTCTAAACCTTTGTTGTTAATAGCTGATTTTATGTAAGAGTTTACCTTATATACACATATAACAGAGGTAGGTTCAGGGGCAGTGCTGTTCCAAGACATTCAAGTGTGGAACACCTTGCGTGTTATATCAACAGGAAGCTAAGCAATGCAAGCAGATACCCACCCAATGAATGACAGTGTCTAGCAATAAAGTGGACTTTCTAAGCCCTGATTTTTAAGGAAGGTACTTCAGTTTAGTAACAGATCATGACCACTTGCAATGGTTACGTAGGCAAACTGAGGGCAGTATAAAGTCTGTTGGAAGGCACTACCTCTCCAACCCTTTCAGTAGGCAGTGACTCACAGGCCTGGCCTTGCCAACACAAGTAAGGGGTTATCTAGGGCCTATAACCCATCATTATGATTCCAAAGACACCCTGGATTTGTGCTGTGATGGGAGTAATTGTAAAATTCTGACTTTGGCAAATGTACATGTTGAATTTGGACAGTGTGTAATGAGTGTGTGGGAATATTCTAAATGAGCTACAATCAAAAACTAACAGGCTGCGGTGGTGCAGCGGTTAGCATTGTCGCCTCACAGCAAGAGGCTCTCCTGTTCGATTCTCATCTGGTGTGCCTTCTTTGTGGAGTCTGCATGTCCTCCCTGTGGTCAAGTGATGTTAAATACATGCAGGTAGGTGCAAGCATGAATGGGCGTTGGGTGTCGGGCTGGCAACTCGGCACTGTAAAAACCACTGCCAATCATGAGCGGACCAGAGTTCCGCTGTGGCGACCCCTAACTGGGAAAAGCCGAAAGTCTAGCTACAATCAAAAACTACCATGCACTAGCTGGATCACAAGGTCTCAACTGCCAATTACTATGATATAAAATGGGGTAGCCTGGAGGGCTTAACATATGGAGGATTATTTGAAGGAAGGCCTGAAAATGTGGTGTGGGGAAACACAGTTGGATTTAACCTGTAGAGCACAACCTGTGAGAATACTTGTTTACAGAGTAAGAAACTGGGCCTAAGAGAGGCCTGCAGCCTCGTAATTTTTTTCAAGGTTCCCTGTGTCTTAGAGGAGCTGTGGGGATTGAACACTTAGAAAAGCAACAAAGGCATACTTTACTTTATAGACCTCTTAAAAGCCAAGCTGGCTAGTATTTTTGGTTGTAGGAGTACTAAAAATCTTTGTTTTATATAGTCTTGCCTTCAGTGTCTGGAATTACACTATCTGGTTATGTATCACATAAGTGGTTTGGGTGATTGCATAGCACATTATACCTTATGTTAATGGAGATCCATAATACCAAGTAACATTGTAATGAGAGATCTGACGTTACTTGCAAATTGCCAGTTCCTGCACTATACTAGGGGACTGTTGCCTCCCAACCCCACAATTTTTTTTTAAGAAGAATGGTGGAGTTGTGGGGGTTCCCTTAGAGCAGAAATATGACCAAACAAATTGCCAGATTCTTTCAGAATGTTACAGCAACAATGACTGTCAAATTACTCTACTGCCAGAATATTCCAACAGGAATGCACTACATTAAAGCCAAGATTTTCTACCGGATTCACTTGCCCAAAATCTACACTATACACTGCCATTTAACATTTACAACATAGGGTTGCCACATTTTCAGATGCACACTGAGTCTGGCATTCTTCTTTGAAACATTAGATGTCTTAGGGAAAAAAAAGCAAAACCTCACAAAATAAATAAATCAGTGGTACTTCTGCATTATCGGGGCAACACTTATACCATGGTAGAAGGCTCTCGCAATACTGTCACAGCTGCTGATTTTGTAAATTGTAATAGCGTTGTGTAGGTTAAGATATTTCTTACTCTAAGAAGTTGACAGATATGTCTTTGTGCAAGACAGTCCCTATTGTGTGTCCCTACCACACCACTGCAGTATTAGGTGGTGAACAGTTGATTGTATCACCTTCAAACTACTCTCCTGCCGGCGGTCTCTGTGAAATTTCAAAGATCAACACCCATCAAAATTGTGTTAACACTGCAGCAAGTAGTTTATCATCCCTACACTAAAAGTGCTGTGCTTAAAAGGAATTTATTTTAAATGCTCCCCAAACGCCACTACCCCAGTATTCCTCCAACAGCGGGCAACCAATCTGTCATAGTATGATGCTCTGAGCAACTTTCTCATCGGTTAACCAAGTTTATAGAATTTTTAAAGCATTGCGATAAACAGTTGAGAAATTATCAAAAATGGATACTTGCTTAATGATGCCACAGTCATTCCAAATAAAAGATTTGGTTCATGACAAAGCGCAACTGCTATCAGATTTTGTCCATCCCTAAGGTGCAACATGCTTTTTGTGTTCAAAATGGAGACTGGGCGCAACTAGTGCAATCCCTAAATTCACCATGTGCTTTTCTAGTTGCGCACAAAAACTTCACAGTGTCATGTCTACTTTTCTTGAGTGATTCTGTTTGCACTTGTGCTAAAGTTAACAGTGGAAGGCTTGGATAATAAACACTCTGCAAAGTTAAGAGTTGGCTAGTGACAGATTTAACAGAATGACGTTT
Organism: Protopterus annectens; assembly: GCF_019279795.1. Classification (NCBI taxonomy): domain Eukaryota; kingdom Metazoa; phylum Chordata; order Ceratodontiformes; family Protopteridae; genus Protopterus; species Protopterus annectens. The sequence goes on from NC_056746.1 coordinate 927,627,976, forward strand.
AGCTTTTCCAAACATTCTGTAGCAAGATACAGAAACCCATATGCCTTTCTGGGGCATTTTTAAGAGAGCGTGATAAAGAAAGGGCCATCCTCTAGGGACAGGTTTTTTTGTAGTAAAAAGCCTGCTTTGTACTAGGTTCGGTGTTTCTTTCGCAGGCTAACAGCTGTGCGATGACTGCGTGCATCTGCTACCGTGTTACAACTGTTGCCCTGATAACGGAAAAGTACCAAATCACTTTTGTGTTCATTTAATTGTTTGCGTCTTTCGGCTTTTTCCCGTTGAGGGGTCACCACAGCGGAACTCCGGTCCGCTAATAATTGGCAGGCAGTTGATTTTTATGTACCGGCTTGCCAGGCCTGACGCACAACCTTTAATGAAGGTACGCCCATTCACGCATGTCTCTACGCAGAAGACACTCTAGCTGAGAATCGAACCGGACAGCAGTCTTACTGTGAGGCGACAAACGCTACCGCAGCACCACCACTACCGGTTTTGTGTTCACTTAATAAAATCACTTATATTCAGTTTACAAAACTACATTGTCTGCTGTACAACTGTGGTTTCTGTTGTTTTAAAGCAGAGTGTACTACAATATTTATAAAATCACTTGTATTCAGTTTACAAAACTACATTGTCTGCTGTACAACTGTGGTTTCTGTTGTTTTAAAGCAGAGTGTACTACAATATTTATAAAATCACTTGTATTCAGTTTACAAAACTACATTGTCTGCTGTACAACTGTGGTTTCTGTTGTTTTAAAGCAGAGTGTACTACAATATTTATAAAATCACTTGTATTCAGTTTACAAAACTGCATTGTCTGCTGTACAACTGTGGTTTCTGTTGTTTTAAAGCAGAGTGTACTACAATATTTACAAGAAAAGCAGACATATTTTCCCCCAAATATGGGGACATCAGTCATGCTTCTTACCCCCGTCCCAGGCAGGGCACAACTCTGTAACTCAGGATTGTGTTGACTGCAAAAAGAGCTTATCGCTTGAGAATCAAAGGCAAAGGTACCAACTCGGACAATTTTAAATATTACTCTAACTGAAAAGGTTAATACAAGAGGTTTTTATTTAAAAAAATGCACATTGACACAAAAATATGAAACTCTTAATATCTGCCATAATGAGATTTAGAACCTCTTCAAGTATGCAGTAGTTGGACATTTTTTGCTAAAATGTGATTTTCAAAACAACTCTAGCCACATTGAAAGGGAGGGGCGTCACTTTTTTAGTTTTGCTTAAAAGTTCAATCTTGTGGAATTTGAGTTACGTTGTTTCATGTAATATTTAGATTTTTTCAGATAGAAAAAAAATATGTTTGATTTATGCGAGTACTATAGGAAATTTAAGAAACATTTTTGGACCAGACAGTAATCTCTGGACATTTATTCTTTTCAGAAGGACTAGGGTTGCCACCTTTTCAAATGGCCAAAGTGGGACATTTTTGGTGCAAACATCAGATTTTACAGGCCGACACTAACCCACGGTCAGTACAAAGGATAGAACTTAACTTTTTTGCCTAAATAACAGCTTATTCTTGTAGCATTTTAGTTGCTTATTCTGTTTCTTATAACATTTAGGTATTTTAGATACAGGATAACTGTTTTATGCAACTATTACATAAAATATAGGAAATAATTTTGTCCTGAAATCTCAGGACATTTGCCATTTTTACAATTATTTGTCAGGACACAACTGCCCAAAGAGGGACTGTCCCTCGCAAAGTGGGACTGGTGGTAACCCTAAGAAGGACACAAGTGCCCAATGGGGACTGTCCGGCATAAAGACGGACAGGTAACCCTGACAGACTTATCAGGAAATCAAATATTTTACGAGTCAAGGACAAAATAAGGGCCAGGTGTGGGATACAGAAAAGATGTGGAAGAAATAACCTTTCACGAGTCTCTATAGCGCCCAAATTACCATTTCTTCCATTTGTGCGCAAGCAACATATTCTGTTACTGCTTTAAATTAAAACGTCTGGTGATTCCAGGGAAGTAACACGAGCTTCGTAAGAGGCGTCATTTTGTGGGATATAAACGTATTCCCGAGTTATTCGTTTACTTAATATTTAGAAATAACAGACACCATATTCTGGCGCCTGGTGGTGCAGCAATAGCATCTTAGTTCCGAACACCCTGCAAAACAAAAGGCTTGGCTTTGGGCGCGCACTTAAATCGAAATTTTGGGCTGGTTTTAGGTGTGAATAGTATCATGGCAACTACAGCATCGGAAATAAAAAGCAATGGTTTGTAGTTAAAGTCATATACAAACATAACTAACTTTTTAGAACATTTGTATGCTTAAAACTTTGTTTTTGCAACCATCTAAAGTTCAAATTTTCGTCATTCTAAATTGAAAGTTAACTACTAACTAGTTAGTTACAGGGTAGCGCAGCATTTATTTAGTAGGAAAATTTAACCTAATTGTAGCGTAAGACAAATATAAGGTTGGTGTTAGTATGTCAGTCTTACCCTCCACCATCATGCTAAAAAAAGAAAACTACGTAAAAGAGAAAGGTACATCGTCTTGGTTTTATTATTATCAAAATGCAGATAGTCATAGGAAGGAATAAAATCCGTTTTATTGAAACTGCAAATGTGATAACACAGTGGTTATCACAAAGATTAAAGGTAGCTAGAGAATCAAAGACATTGTGTACTATTTGTTTTACTTAAGTTCGTTTTAATCTCATGGCCCTCATTACACTAACACTTGCGAAAAATATCAAAATGTCACCGCATGCGATAACATCAACTCCTGAAAGAGCTGGGACCATACCTTCCAACCTCTCAGCACAAGAAATCTGGACAAAACCAGAAAAGATCAAAGGCCCAGAAATAGGGACATATTTTAAATATTGCTCCTAGGTCTGTTTTTCATCACGGTGTGGTTTTCTGGCAAATTATTGCAGGTTGAAGTCAGAAAATAATGGCATTTGAGTTTCAGACTTCATACCCTTCAGAAAATTTTCTACGTTTGTAAGAGCAGTATTTAAAAAAAATGACCCTATTTTTGGGGCTTTGCCCCTTCATTATTGATATCTTTGTCCAGATTTCTTGCTGTAAGAGTTTGATAGGTATGGCTGGGACAGCTCATCTTACGATCAAGTTAACGATTCATGGCTGGCACAGTGCCACTTTTTCATATGCTCCTGTCTAGCATTTTTTATGGAGCGTCAGATGTTGAAAGATAAAGCATACAGCTAGTGCAAATAATTATACTTCACTTTTTTTAACCAAAATAATATTGCAGAATTTCAGTTGTTTCTGTTTAGTGCATTATTATGTTTTTTTCGTATTGCAAAATAATATTTTAGGAAACATATGAAATATTTTCACCAAAAAATTCTCAAGACATTTGCAGTTTTTAAGGTTTTCATGTTCTTCATGTAGATCATAGTCACAACTTCCCAAAACGGGGACTGTTTTAAGTAAAGAAAGACAGGTGGCAACTTTAGAAAAAGTTTATCTTTTATACCTATTCCCCACTATGCTGGGGGTCTCTACATAACACATTGGATGAGCTCATACCTTACAAATGTCCAGATTTATGCACATTGCCCAGATTTTTGCCTCACATTTTTGGTCTGTTCCTCATAAAATTTGTGGTTTTCTGAAAAATCACTGAGATGATCTGAGAATTGAACTCACTAAATAGTAACATACACTTGGGTTTCAGACTTCAGATCCTTCAGAAAATGTATGTTAAGACAAACCCTGTTACTCTAGCAATTTCCAAAGTTTTTAAGAGCAATATTTAAAATCTGTCCGTATTTTTGGGCATTCCCCCCCCCCCCCCCCATTTTGTCAGGCTTTGATCCAGATTTCTTGTGTTGAGGTTGAGAGGTATGGGCGAGCTTTATTTCTGCACATCACAGGAGCACTGTTTTCAGTTTCACAGATAACTGGAAATTGTCTTCTTTATGGTACTTGTTTGGTGTGCTTCTGTCTAATTCCCCACCCAGCACACACACACACACACACACACACACACACCTCGACTGTCCATATTTTCACCTCATATTTTTGGTCTGTTCATCATAAAATTTGGGGCATTATGATAAATCGCTAAGGACTGAAGTCACTAAATATTGGCATACATTTGAGTTTCTGACTTCACATCTGCCAGAAAGTGCATGCTGGCACAAATCATGCTATTCTAGTGATTTTCTAAGAGCAGTATTTATAATAAATGTCCTTATTTTGGGAGCTTTTACCTCCTTATTATTTTAGGCTTTGTGTAAATTTCTTGTGCTAAGAGGTTGAGAGGTATGTACTTCATCTTAAATAACACTGAATATTAATTCTTCCATTATGCGATGTACCTGCTTTAGTATCAGCCTTAACCTACATTGATACTGTGTGGTCGCAAGACGGGAAACCAATTCCAGACATCATGCGGACACACTCCTACATCTGCAGGCAATCTGGAGGGGAGTATATTCATCCACAGTACGTCTTGGGTATGCAAGAGAAAACTTGGGCATCAGTTCTTTAGAAGACACACTGGATCCAGACTCTGCATCAGCATAAAGAAGTTATCAGTCTACATACCTTTCAACTGTCCTAATTTTCACTTAATGTCCAAATTTCTCTCTTAATTTTTGGGCCATTCCTCATAAGTTTTGTGGTTTTCTGGCAAACCACTAAAGATTTAAATTACTAAATAGTAAGTTATTTATGTTTCAGCCTTCATAGCCTTCAGAAAATTAATATTAATGCAAAATCTTTTATTCTAGCAACCTTATAAGCGCAGTATTTAAAATCTGTCCTTATTTTTGGGCCTTTGTCCCCATTATTTTTGTCTGTGTCCAGATTTCTTGCACTAATTGGTTGAGAGGTATGGTCACCTATGTTTTATTTCTCACTCACCCCAATAATCTGGACTTTAAAGTCCTTCAGTCCACAGCTAATAAAGCATAGTAGTCAATGTCTTAACACAAGAATCATGGGTAAAGCCAAATTTTACAAGGGGCAAAGGTCTTGAATCAAAGACAAACATAAAATTTTAGTTTTGTATACTTAATTGTTAAATAAGTTTTACATTAACATGCATTTTCTGAAGGACATGAAATTTGAAATTCAAATATCTGCAGTTACTGATTTACTGCAGTCCTCAGTAACTTGCCAGAAAAAAAAAAAAAACAGATTTTACCACTTGCAAATCAAAAATACGGGTCCCTATTAATTATCTGAACTTTTTAAAGTTTGAATGTCATATGGTCGACACCATATGATCGAACTTGAAAAAGTTCGAAGGTGAAAAGCAACGGCTCCGTACGGCGCAGAATGGGAAAATGTCCCTTTTCTGCACTGATGTGTGATCTCGGAGTTGGTATAGTAGGGGGGTGTGCAGGGGTGCTTGCCTCCCTGCTCAGAGCGTTGAGGTAAGTTTTTTTTTATTTATTATATTTTTGATGTTTCAAACTTCGCTCATATCTTGTCGAACATATGAGGTTTGAAGTTTTGAAATTTCGAATACATAATATAGACCCAAAAATACATGACAAAAATTGGACATATTAAAAAATCAGGGACAGTTGAGATCTATGTTTTAAAATGCTTCTTGTGACACCAGGGAAATACTGCCAGCCCAGCTTTCTGGAATTTTGTAAGTAATTATATGTCACTTGAAAATATTAGTATGATTTATATAGAAATGTGACACTGCCAGCCCAGCCATCTGGAATTTTGTAAAAAATCATATGTCATTAATATGATTCATATGCTTGTCTTATAAATGTAAGAGAACTATATGTTATGTACTGAACTTCAAGAATGTAACCACAGTGTACCCTACTGGAAAAAAACATAAATTTATATAAACTGTATATCTGTACAAAGGTATGTTTTAATAGTAGAAGCTGGAACATAGAGTTAATTTGCAAACTGTCAAGAAAAGAAGTTGAAATTAAAAGTGCTTTTACAATGTGCTATAAAAAGTTGTTTCAGTGCAACAAGCAGACACAATGTCTAAAGCTAGAAGTTTCTTTCGATTTTCTTGGAGAGAAGTAATTACTAGGTCTAAAATGTAAAAGTATTTAATTGTTTTACAACTTCCAGTTCTGAGCAAACATCTGAGAGATATGCATTTTTCACAGAGAAATGTTAAATTTTAAGTTTCTGTTAGCCTGGGAACTGAAGACAGATGACAAAGAGTGATGTCATCCAGGCTAACCCAGCAGTAATGTTTTGATGTTAATTTGGGAACTCTCTCAGTGACTGTGCATTTTGTATTTGTCTTTGGATCTGACAACATCCACTCATCATTAGCACTACATTTGCCTAAGTTATTTAGGACATAGTATCGTTTAGATATAGATAGGAACATGTATAGTGTATAGTGTGTAGTGTAAATGCGTACCACTGTAGTGTCATAAAGTAGTTAGGTATGGGTTTGAATCCTGCATTGGACATCTGTATGCGAGTGTGTGTATGTATCTCCTTGGAGAAGAGCAACCTTTTAAGGTAACAGACTCAGCACAGCTCCTCGTGGTGTCCTGCAGAGTTCTACAAGCAGCAGAGAGTGAAAGAGTGACTTTACTGGATTTAAAAGTATTTTTTCTGGCTTTCGCTTAAAGTACTGCATCTCGACTGCATATCGCTTAAAAAACAGCTCTGCATATTGTTTTTACTGTTCTTGTGTTGAAATTTTACTGTTAGCACTTTAAAAAGTTATTTTTGTTAAATTTAATTGTTAGGCTAACACACTAAAGTGCGCTAGCCGTTTTATAGCATTTACTGTTTGTTACTGTATCTTTTCTCCCTTCTCTGTGAAAAAAAAAGAAAAAAAAATCCTTGTTTTCCCGCTTTTCTGAACTAGAATAGTCCAGTCTTCAGATTTTGCTGATCTCTGGGCTTTGTCTTGGTTCCTGTGCTATCCATACCCTTATTTGGATAAGAGGAAGCTTCTTTGTCTCACCAGTGGGAGTGGGGAGCACTGAGCAACCTATTTGTCCCTAGAGGATTGGTTCCAGCCCAGAAACTTGTAGTTTATTGGCCATTTTGGGTCAATTCCTGGCTCTTTTCAACCCCCTGCTATAAAGCCCACTTTTGCGCGCTTTTTTACTTGTAACAGACTCAGCACAGCTCCTCATGGTGTCCTGCAGAGTTCTACAAGCAGCAGAGAGTGAAAGAGTGACTTTCCTGGATTTAAAAGTATTTTTTCTGGCTTTCGCTTAAAGTACTGCATCTCGACTGCATTTCGCTTAAAAAACAGCTCTGCATATTGTTTTTACTGTTCTTGTGTTGAAATTTTACTGTTAGCAATTTAAAAAGTTATTTTTGTTAAATTTAATTGTTAGGCTAACACACTAAAGTGCGCTAGCCGTTTTATAGCATTTACTGTTTGTTACTGCATCTTTTCTCCCTTCTCTGTGAAAAAAAAAAAAAAAAAATCCTTGTTTTCCCGCTTTTCTGAACTAGAATAGTCCAGTCTTCAGATTTTGCTGATCTCTGGGCTTTGTCTTGGTTCCTGTGCTATCCATACCCTTATTTGGATAAGAGGAAGCTTCTTTGTCTCACCAGTGGGAGTGGGGAGCACTGAGCAACCTATTTGTCCCTAGAGGATTGGTTCCAGCCCAGAAACTTGTAGTTTATTGGCCATTTTGGGTCAATTCATGGCTCTTTTCAACCCCCTGCTATAAAGCCCGCTTTTGCCGCTTTTAACTTGTAACAGACTCAGCACAGCTCCTCGTGGTGTCCTGCAGAGTTCTACAAGCAGCAGAGAGTGAAAGAGTGACTTTCCTGGATTTAAAAGTATTTTTTCTGGCTTTCGCTTAAAGTACTGCATCTCGACTGCATTTCGCTTAAAAAACAGCTCTGCATATTGTTTTTACTGTTCTTGTGTTGAAATTTTACTGTTAGCAATTTAAAAAGTTATTTTTGTTAAATTTAATTGTTAGGCTAACACACTAAAGTGCGCTAGCCGTTTTATAGCATTTACTGTTTGTTACTGCATCTTTTCTTCCTTCTCTGTGAAAAAAAGAAAAAAAAAACAAAAAAATCCTTGTTTTCCCGCTTTTCTGAACTAGAATAGTCCAGTCTTCAGATTTTGCTGATCTCTGGGCTTTGTCTTGGTTCCTGTGCTATCCATACCCTTATTTGGATAAGAGGAAGCTTCTTTGTCTCACCAGTGGGAGTGGGGAGCACTGAGCAACCTATTTGTCCCTAGAGGATTGGTTCCAGCCCAGAAACTTGTAGTTTATTGGCCATTTTGGGTCAATTCATGGCTCTTTTCAACCCCCTGCTATAAAGCACGCTTTTGCGCGCTTTTTTACTTGTAACAGACTCAACACAGCTCCTCGTGGTGTCCTGCAGAGTTCTACAAGCAGCAGAGAGTGAAAGAGTGACTTTCCTGGATTTAAAAGTATTTTTTCTGGCTTTCGCTTAAAGTACTGCATCTCGACTGCATTTCGCTTAAAAACAGCTCTGCATATTGTTTTTACTGTTCTTGTGTTGAAATTTTACTGCTAGCACTTTAAAAAGTTATTTTTGTTAAATTTAATTGTTAGGCTAACACACTAAAGTGCGCTAGCCGTTTTATAGCATTTACTGTTTGTTACTGCATCTTTTCTCCTTCTCTGTGAAAAAGAAAAAAAACAAAAAAAAATCCTTGTTTTTCCGCTTTTCTGAACTAGAATAGTCCAGTCTTCAGATTTTGCTGATCTCTGGGCTTTGTCTTGGTTCCTGTGCTATCCATACCCTTATTTGGATAAGAGGAAGCTTCTTTGTCTCACCAGTGGGAGTGGGGAGCACTGAGCAACCTATTTGTCCCTAGAGGATTGGTTCCAGCCCAGAAACTTGTAGTTTATTGGCCATTTTGGGTCAATTCCTGGCTCTTTTCAACCCCCTGCTATAAAGCCCGCTTTTGCGCGTTTTTTTACTTGTAACAGACTCAGCACAGCTCCTCGTGGTGTCCTGCAGAGTTCTACAAGCAGCAGAGAGTGAAAGAGTGACTTTCCTGGATTTAAAAGTATTTTTTCTGGCTTTCGCTTAAAGTACTGCATCTCGACTGCATTTCGCTTAAAAAACAGCTCTGCATATTGTTTTTACTGTTCTTGTGTTGAAATTTTGCTGTTAGCACTTTAAAAAGTTATTTTTGTTAAATTTAATTGTTAGGCTAACACACTAAAGTGCGCTAGCCGTTTTATAGCATTTACTGTTTGTTACTGCATCTTTTCTCCCTTCTCTGTGAAAAAAAGAAAAAAAAAAAAAAATCCTTGTTTTCCCGCTTTTCTGAACTAGAATAGTCCAGTCTTCAGATTTTGCTGATCTCTGGGCTTTGTCTTGGTTCCTGTGCTATCCATACCCTTATTTGGATAAGAGGAAGCTTCTTTGTCTCACCAGTGGGAGTGGGGAGCACTGAGCAACCTATTTGTCCCTAGAGGATTCGTTCCAGCCCAGCAACTTGTAGTTTATTGGCCATTTTGGGTCAATTCCTTGCTCTTTTCAACCCCATGCTATAAAGCCCGCTTTTTGCGCGCTTTTTTACTTGTAACAGACTCAGCACAGCTCCTCGTGGTGTCCTGCAGAGTTCTACAAGCAGCAGAGAGTGAAAGAGTGACTTTCCTGGATTTAAAAGTAATTTTCTGGCTTTCGCTAAAGTACTGCATCTCGACTGCATTTCACTTAAAAAACAGCTCTGCATATTGTTTTTACTGTTCTTGTGTTGAAATTTTGCTGTTAGCACTTTAAAAAGTTATTTTTGTTAAATTTAATTGTTAGGCTAACACACTAAAGTGCGCTAGCCGTTTTATAGCATTTACTGTTTGTTACTGCATCTTTTCTCCCTTCTCTGTGAAAAAAAAGAAAAAAAATCCTTGTTTTCCCGCTTTTCTGAACTAGAATAGTCCAGTCTTCAGATTTTGCTGATCTCTGGGCTTTGTCTTGGTTCCTGTGCTGTCCATACCCTTATTTGGATAAGAGGAAGCTTCTTTGTCTCACCAGTGGGAGTGGGGAGCACTGAGCAACCTATTTGTCCCTAGAGGATTGGTTCCAGCCCAGAAACTTGTAGTTTATTGGCCATTTTGGGTCAATTCCTGGCTCTTTTCAACCCCCTGCTATAAAGCACGCTTTTGCGCGCTTTTTTACTTGTAACAGACTCAGCACAGCTCCTCGTGGTGTCCTGCAGAGTTCTACAAGCAGCAGAGAGTGAAAGAGTGACTTTCCTGGATTTAAAAGTATTTTTTCTGGCTTTCGCTTAAAGTACTGCATCTCGACTGTATTTCGCTTAAAAAACAGCTCTGCATATTGTTTTTACTGTTCTTGTGTTGAAATTTTACTGTTAGCAATTTAAAAAGTTATTTTTGTTAAATTTAATTGTTAGGCTAACACACTAAAGTGCGCTAGCCGCTTTATAGCATTTACTGTTTGTTACTGCATCTTTTCTCCCTTCTCTGTGAAAAAAAAAAAAAAACAAAAAAATCCTTGTTTTCCGCTTTTCTGAACTAGAATAGTCCAGTCTTCAGATTTTGCTGATCTCTGGGCTTTGTCTTGGTTCCTGTGCTATCCATACCCTTATTTGGATAAGAGGAAGCTTCTTTGTCTCACCAGTGGGAGTGGGGAGCACTGAGCAACCTATTTGTCCCTAGAGGATTGGTTCCAGCCCAGAAACTTGTAGTTTATTGGCCATTTTGGGTCAATTCATGGCTCTTTTCAACCCCCTGCTATAAAGCACGCTTTTGCGCGCTTTTTTACTTGTAACAGACTCAACACAGCTCCTCGTGGTGTCCTGCAGAGTTCTACAAGCAGCAGAGAGTGAAAGAGTGACTTTCCTGGATTTAAAAGTATTTTTTCTGGCTTTCGCTTAAAGTACTGCATCTCGACTGCATTTCGCTTAAAAAACAGCTCTGCATATTGTTTTTACTGTTCTTGTGTTGAAATTTTACTGTTAGCACTTTAAAAAGTTATTTTTGTTAAATTTAATTGTTAGGCTAACACACTAAAGTGTGCTAGCCGTTTTATAGCATTTACTGTTTGTTACTGCATCTTTTCTCCCTTCTCTGTGAAAAAAGAAAAAAAAAAAAAAATCCTTGTTTTCCCGCTTTTCTGAACTAGAATAGTCCAGTCTTCAGATTTTGCTGATCTCTGGGCTTTGTCTTGGTTCCTGTGCTATCCATACCCTTATTTGGATAAGAGGAAGCTTCTTTGTCTCACCAGTGGGAGTGGGGAGCACTGAGCAACCTATTTGTCCCTAGAGGATTGGTTCCAGCCCAGAAACTTGTAGTTTATTGGCCATTTTGGGTCAATTCCTGGCTCTTTTCAACCCCCTGCTATAAAGCCCGCTTTTATGCGCTTTTTTACTTGTAATAGACTCAGCACAGCTCCTCGTGGTGTCCTGCAGAGTTCTACAAGCAGCAGAGAGTGAAAGAGTGACTTTCCTGGATTTAAAAGTATTTTTTCTGGCTTTCGCTTAAAGTACTGCATCTCGACTGCATTTCGCTTAAAAAACAGCTCTGCATATTGTTTTTACTGTTCTTGTGTTGAAAATTTACTGTTAGCACTTTAAAAAGTTATTTTTGTTAAATTTAATTGTTAGGCTAACACACTAAAGTGTGCTAGCTGTTTTATAGCATTTACTGTTTGTTACTGCATCTTTTCTCCCTTCTCTGTGAAAAAAAGAAAAAAAAACAAAAAAAAATCCTTATTTTCCCGCTTTTCTGAACTTGAATAGTCCAGTCTTCAGATTTTGCTGATCTCTGGGCTTTGTCTTGGTTCCTGTGCTATCCATACCCTTATTTGGATAAGAGGAAGCTTCTTTGTCTCACCAGTGGGAGTGGGGAGCACTGAGCAACCTATTTGTCCCTAGAGGATTGGTTCCAGCCCAGAAACTTGTAGTTTATTGGCCATTTTGGGTCAATTCCTGGCTCTTTTCAACCCCCTGCTATAAAGCACGTCTTTGCGCGCTTTTTTACTTGTAACAGACTCAGCACAGCTCCTCGTGGTGTCCTGCAGAGTTCTACAAGCAGCAGAGAGTGAAAGAGTGACTTTCCTGGATTTAAAAGTATTTTTTCTGGCTTTCGCTTAAAGTACTGCATCTCGACTGCATTTCGCTTAAAAAACAGCTCTGCATATTGTTTTTACTGTTCTTGTGTTGAAATTTTACTGTTAGCACTTTAAAAAGTTATTTTTGTTAAATTTAATTGTTAGGCTAACACACTAAAGTGCGCTAGCCGTTTTATAGCATTTACTGTTTGTTACTGCATCTTTTCTCCCTTCTCTGTGAAAAAAAGAAAAAAAAAAAAAAAATCCTTGTTTTCCCGCTTTTCTGAACTAGAATAGTCCAGTCTTCAGATTTTGCTGATCACTGGCTTTGTCTTGGTTCCTGTGCTATCCATACCCTTATTTGGATAAGAGGTAGCTTCTTTGTCTCACCAGTGGGAGTGGGGAGCACTAAGCAACCTATTTGTCCCTAGAGGATTGGTTCCAGCCCAGAAACTTGTAGTTTATTGGCCATTTTGGGTCAATTCCTGGCTCTTTTCAACCCCCTGCTATAAAGCCCGCTTTTGCGCGCTTTTTTACTTGTAACAGACTCAGCACAGCTCCTCGTGGTGTCCTGCAGAGTTCTACAAGCAGCAGAGAGTGAAAGAGTGACTTTCCTGGATTTAAAAGTATTTTTTCTGGCTTTCGCTTAAAGTACTGCATCTGGACTGCATTTCGCTTAAAAAAAGCTCTGCATATTGTTTTTACTGTTCTTGTGTTGAATTTTTACTGTTAGCACTTTAAAAAGTTATTTTTGTTAAATTTAATTGTTAGGCTAACACACTAAAGTGCTCTAGCCGTTTTATAGCATTTACTGTTTGTTACTGCATCTTTTCTCCCTTCTCTGTGAAAAAAAAAAAAAAAAAAAAATCCTTGTTTTCCCACTTTTCTGAACTAGAATAGTCCAGTCTTCAGATTTTGCTGATCTCTGGGCTTTGTCTTGGTTCCTGTGCTATCCATACCCTTATTTGGATAAGAGGAAGCTTCTTTGTCTCACCAGTGGGAGTGGGGAGCACTGAGCAACCTATTTGTCCCTAGAGGATTGGTTCCAGCCCAGAAACTTGTAGTTTATTGGCCATTTTGGGTCAATTCCTGGCTCTTTTCAACCCCTGCTATAAAGCCCGCTTTTGCGCTTTAGCGCGTTTTAGCACGAATTAGCGCGAAGTTGCTCATAGAGCAGCGCCGGTTAATCAAGTTTAAACTATTTCTGGCTCCGTAAAGTCTGCTCTTCAATTTTTCCCTTAGAACTGTTCTACTTGCAATCTATACAGCCTATACTCTATCTAAAAAGCTCAGCACTTGCTCCTAAAGCATTTATTTATACAAGTAAAGCACTCTTAAACAAAAGAAAGTACTTCATTCACCTAAATTCCCTTGAGTACCCATTTCCCTATAGGTCCTTTCTGACTTAGTTACACAGCAATCTTTTTCACTATTTCTAGCATGTCGAAGGGTCAGTTGCTAGCGTCCTCTCCTGTTCAGCTGGTGAATCTGGGAATCTTGAGGCAATGTTACAATTGCCTCATGTACACAGACAACCCTCTCCTCCTCCCAACAAATACAAATATATGCGAGAGATGCAACTATATAGCCAAACTGGAGGCTGAGCTCCCTCATTTCAGTACTGGCAAGACCAGTCAGGAGGAGAAGGTAACCACGCACACCACAAACCCAGTCTCACATAGAACTATCACAATTGCAAACCAAACACATAAACACACAAAAACATACTCGGAGGCGCTGATTAAAAATCTACCAAAACAACAGAGGCCTCCAAAGCAGACACCCAAGCAACCACCATCTCAAGACATAGCACATGCAACACATAGTTCACATAGTCAGTGTGCTAAACAGTTACAGCCCTTAAGGCCAAACAACATGCCAGACACACTTGTAATAGGTGACTCCATAGTCAGACACACTGACGTACCGCTCACCAGACTGAACAAGGAGAGGGTCACAGTAAGCTGCCTGTCGGGAGCTAGAATCCGCCACATAACACAAGCACTCAGGTCACTCCACAGCAAGTACAAATATGACTCAGTCATTGTACATGCCGGTGTGAATGACCTGAGACGTACCTCCCTGGACTACATGAAAAGAGATATAGAGGAGCTCTCTGATTATGTAGCCCAGGCCGGTATGACCCTGACCCTGAGCAGCATCTTACCCTCACCAAGAATGATGCCACAGTACAAAGACAAAATGATCAGTTTTAACAATTGGCTTAATTACTGGTGTCATTCTAAGGGGATCCAATGTCTGTCTGCTTGGGATGACATGCTTGACAAGCCACACTGCTTCGCAAGGGATGGCTTGCACCTGTCATCCCTGGGCTTCCGGATATTGGCCAAGGCTCTTGCCACCCCCATAGTGCCTTTTTTAGGCAAGGCTCAAAGGACAAACCTACCTCCCTAGAAAACACAAGTGGAAAAAAACTAAGGGTAATGCTGCTCAATGCCAGAAGTCTAAACCTCAAGATGCACGCCCTTGAAGCCCTTCTCAGTATGGAGAACATCGATGTCTGTGCAGTGACTGAAACCTAGTTCAAGGCTCCTGAGAGCACCCCAGCATTATCAGGTTTTACCTCATATCATGCTTTCCGGCCCCAAAACTTGGACCGAACCACAAAAGGAGGGGGGGTATCCATATTCATCAAAGATACCCACACCTCCAGGTTAGTGGCAATGCACGAAGCATCGGAGACCATCCAGGTGCAACTAACCATAGGCAAAACTGCCTTACAGTTTGTAGCATGTTACAGACCACCCTCTCAAACTCAGGAACCCCACACAGCCTTCCTGAAGACACTAGAGAGTATGAATGTCTCTCCAAATACCATTATATTGGGAGACTTCAACTACCCAAACATAGACTGGGAACATTACTCAAGCCCCAACACCCTAGCCCAAAGGTTCCTAGAATTCATAAACTCAAATGCAATGGAACAACTGGTCACCATTCCCACAAGAGGAGACAATATACTAGACCTGATCATCACAAACATGGGGACAAAATGCTCCACACCAGAAGTATATCCCTCTCTGGTAAGATCAGACCATAAATTAATCTCACTGGAAATCCACATCCCGCCCCCATCCCCTGCACAAAAGACCACAGTGAAGAACTTCTCAAAAGCCAACTTCACACTTCTTAAGACTGAAATGGTATCCTTCAAGGCCCCTGGGCTAGTGGAAACCACAACCCACACTGCTGAATCCTTTGCAAATGCCTTCTACGGGCACCTTCAAGAATGCATGGATCATGCAATCCCAGATAAAACCAAGACCCATTCCCCCAAAGGCAGGCGCCCGGTCTGGTGGACCCCAGCCATAAACAAACTCTACAACAGGAGGAGGAAGCTACTATGTGACAGAGCAAAATCCCTAAAAGGGAAGGCATCTCTGATCAGTACTAGCAAAAAACTACGATCACTCATAAAATCATCCAAGGCCAACTTTGAGAGAAAAATCGCAAAAGACACAAAAGACAATCACAAGGCCTTCTTTAGCTATGTTAGAAACCTGGGTGGAAACTCCCAGATATGCTCAGAGTTAGTCCAAAATGATACAAAATACACTGAACCCACTGACATTGCCAACATTCTGGCAGACAGGTTCAGTGCAAATTTCTCCTCCCCCTCCCCTCCAAAAGGAGAAATAACTATCCCAGCAGAGTGTAGCCTCCCTAATATCTCAGATGCCCAGGTGAGAGCCGCCCTCTCTAAAGCTAAAAACACAGCATCAATGGGACCGGACGATGTCCCGGGCTGTGTGCTACATGAACTCCAAGAGGAACTAAACCCACACATAAGGCTGCTGTTTAATCTTAGCCTTACTACAGGATACGTGCCCAAAGAGTGGCGACGGCGACAGTGGTACCACTTCACAAAGGCGGTGCTTCTACGGACCCTGGAAATTACCGCCCCATAAGCTTGACGAGCCTGGTCTGCAAAGCTATGGAGAGGATCATTATGGAACTCATAAACAAAGACATTGGGGATCTACAGACATTGGATCCTACCCAATTTGGCTTTGTCAAAGGCAGATCCTGCCTTTTGAACTTGATCGACTTTTTTGAAACAGTCACTAAGGCCATTGATGAGGGTAAGGCAGTTCACACAGCCTACCTTGACTTTGCAAAAGCCTTTGACACAATACCCCACTCGGGCATCATAGACAAACTCACCAGCTTAAATGTAAACTCATATGTCACAAGATGGGTTGCAAACTGGCTCAAGGACAGAACCCACAGGGTCAGAGTTGCTGGAGCTATGTCAGACTCTAAGCCAGTCACAAGCGGTGACCCACAGGGCTCAGTCCTGGGACCCCTCTTGTTCGGCATTTATTTTTCCGAGGTGCAGGCAAACATAGGAGGATTGTGGCTGACAAAGTTCGCAGATGACTGCAAACTGGGCGCCATAATTGATACTCCAGCGGACACAAATATCCTTCAGAGAGGCCTCATAGAAACGGATAATTGGTGCCAGAGCCATGGCCTTAAGCTGAATGCCAAAAAATGTATAGTCATACCCTTTGGGAAAAACAAGGTACCCACAAATTACCACATAGGTGGTAATCCATTAAGTACGGAAGAGGTAATCAGGGACCTTGGGACCCAGGTTGACAGAAACCTCTCATTTGACACTCACATTGCCAAAGTGGTTAGGAAGACCTTCTATATTGCCCACCTTATCATGAAGGGTTTCACATCTAGATCAAGAGAGGTCATTGTGCCCCTGTACTCTTCTCTTATCAGGCCAATGATTGAGTACAATGCCCCATTTGGGATGTATCTTACCCGTCACCTGCAGCAGTTGGAAAGACCCCAAACGTTCCTCACCAAGAGGATAAAGGGTCTTAAACATATGTCATATGCTGCCCGACTGAAAAAACTCCAGCTCTATTCAGTCGCATACCGCCTACTCAGAGGTGATCTGTGCCTGACGTACAAGGCCATGTCCAATCCGGAATTAATGGACATGCTCCACCTTAGTAAACCCAAATCCACCAGAGCCACGAGAGCAAGAGACTTAAACCTCAACACAGAAATAAATAGGATGTGCTGGAGGGACAGATTCATAACCCAGAGGCTCCCTACACTCTGGAACAGAATCCCAATCCATGTTAGGCAGAGCCCCTCACTGACTCTATTCAAGAGAAATCTTGACGAGTGAATGGGAGATCGTAGGTTTACCCCGGGGGTCATCTCTGTGTCACTACTAGACAGAGGCACAGTAAACTAAACCCTAAAAGGGCATAGTATTCTCATCCTAAGGGGTGGTGAAAGCCACACACACTCTGGCTAGGCTTATAAATGTTCGAAAAACAAACACTATTAAAGACAAGCTTCAATACTTATAAATGCCCTAGGGCAGATAGCCTAGTACGAACCTATGAACCTATGAACATAGCAAAAGATTAGTTTAGATGTTTTCTGTATTTATTTGAGACTGTCCTGCAATGTTGTTTTAAAATATTTCCTGTGATTCTGAACTCTGTAGTTAACTGTGTTGTTTGCGTATTGTTTTGTTCTTTTATTATTTAGTATTAAATATATTTAAACTTTTTAATTGTGGCTGGTTTGTTTAGAGATATTTAAACTCTTAGTGTACTTGCATATGTATTTGGTGACTCTGTACAGGCCACTTCTAAATAGCCTTGAAAGTCTTGGTCACACTTACCATTTGGATAATAGTAACATCGCACAGTAGGATTGGACACCCTTTGGTAAGGGGCTTATAGTAGCTGATGAGAAAGGGTGGCTGGTGGGAGCTGGTACTACCTTATAGTCTGGGCAGAAGGGGACATAGCTAGTAAACCTGTGCAAGCCTTCCCCAGGTGAATAGGTATATGTGTGTGTCTGTATAGAAATCAAATCCCAAAGTGTGTGTGTGTGTGTGTATGTGTGTGTGTGTGTGTGTTTGTGTCAGTTATTTGGCCAGGGACACAAAGTGCTGGCTGGACAGAGAGGGTGCTGAAGGTCTTAGCTTGGTCACTCAGCTGAGATCTTAACCCTATAGCTGTGTCAGTGTGGAATCTTACTGGGGATCTGGAGAAGGAACTAGAAACCAGCCCCAGACTGACTGTGATCTCTTTGTGCTCTTAAGGGAAATTGTACCTTACTGTGTGTGTACTTGTCATCCTCCCAATGTGTACGTCCCTCACTGGTGCTAGTGGTGAAGATTGAGGCTCCTTGATTACTGGGCCAGTGCAGGGGCGTCACACTTCTGTTCACTAATTCTGGCACATTGAAATTCTGGTAGCTGGGAGACAGGATAAGTTGTCTTTTTTATTTTAAAGAAACATCTTTATTAAATTATCACTTATGACATAGGCAGTCATACATTTATATAAATGAAAACAAGCCATATTGACAAAATCTTAATTGTAGGCATTATAAATCACAAACCATATTCACACAATTTTAGTTGCAAACATTATACACCACTTATAATCTACCCAGTCATTTTCAGTCAAGCATGACATAGCTCATTTAAATCCTGCCTTCTTTTAAACCTAATTTCGCCCCTGTGTGTTCCCACAATTTCTGTTTTTATCTATGTAATTTGCTCCTACCCTTTTCTAAAAATCCCAATTTCAGTTGTTTTATTTTTGATACTATATTCACTACTTCTAGTACAGTTGGTTTAGACTTTGATTTTCATTTTCTAGTAATTGTTTTTTGGCAGCCCCCCCCCCCCCCCCCACAATAATTAGACTCAACAAGGCCTTACTAAGTTTAGGCAATTTCGATTCTGTACATTTCCCAAGGTACACTAATTTGCTCACCCACTATCTCTGATAGTCTGTAGTGAATCTTAAAAGTCTGCCAACTTATTGCACTCCCGGAAAATATGTTCCCATTTACCCCTCTCTTCCCCCTCATACCTCCAACATTTGCTGTCTACCTGAGGAAAAATTCTTTGGAGTCTATATGGAGTATAAAAATAACTGTATAAATATTTCCAAGCAAAAATCCTAAATCTTCTAGATTTTTTTTGCATATTTGGGAGATATACATATATCCCCCCATTGTTTCTTTGTGAATTGCTTATGCAATCTCTCTTCCCAAGCCTTTCTAACCTCCTTTGATTGATTCTTATAGTTATCATGCAATATTTTATACACCCTAATTATTCCTTTTTTAACGGCAGCTTCTGTTCTAGAGTCTACTAAAATCTCTGTCACTGCTGGCCTTTCATTTAGGACCCCCATATTTCTTTCTGTTTGCCTATACTCTGATATTAATCCTTGATAGGGAAAGCAACCTGCAGTCTAAATACATTTTTGACATCTTCCCATTCTGTTACATTTCCCTGTCTAGTTATTTACTCCCAATACCTTGGTTCCTTTGCCAATTTTCTCTAATAAATTCTAGCCCCCTCATGCCTATTGTCTGTATCCTATCCCTAATTACAGTCATCCCTATCGGCAGAATCTCTTTTCTCCATTCCTGTGTTGGCGTAGTTCTTAGAATGCTTTCTGCTACTTTTTGAATATAATATTCTGTATGATTTTTGTTATTTTCCTTAAAGATCTGCAGTCAAAATCCCAGTCTATCCTTGTTTCTTGAGCTTCCCCCTTGTTTCATCATCATCATCCCTTTCCACTTTGAATTATAGGTTTCTGCTTGTGCTGTGTACAGGAGCCCGTGTAGCTCTGAAATACCCTTTCAAATCGGGTAGTCCCAACCTGCCTTGTTCTGTTGGAAGAATCATCTTATCCCACTTGACTCTTGCCATTTTCCACTCTTTATTAATTGCTATCCACAACTTCTCCCCTGGTTAACAAAAATATGCCTGACCTGTGTATAAGAATAAAGGGACTAAAAACATTTTAACTGCTTGTATCTTACTATCCATATCCATATAACAGTGCTTCCAATTTCTCAGTTTTTGTTTCCACTTTTGTTTAGTCTCTTCCCACATATCCTTAGCTGCCAAACTGGAATCATTTTTAATCCATACTCCTAAGTACTTCATTTTATGATGTCCCCATTAAATATGGATATTGCTGAACCAATCCATGTGTGGTTACATAATTTACAGCTACTGCCTTTGTTTTAGCTTCACTAATTTTGTATCTGGAAAAGATTTTTGAAAATGTCTCAAAATGTTCCACAATGCTGAAATGTCCTTTTCTGATTTTATCCGGTATAAAATAATATCATCTGCAAATAGATCCATTTTTCATGACTACCATACCAATTATATCCTTGAATTTCTTAGTCCTTTATTTTCTTTGCCAGTGGTTCTAAATATAATGCAAATAACAAAGTGGAAAGAGGACAACCCTAACTGATTCCTCTGCTCAAACAGAAATTATCAGAGAGGAACCCACCCAATTTAATTTTTGCCTCTGACCCCTCATATATCCTCCAAATCAACATTATCATTTTATCAGGGAATGCAAATGCCTCCATTGCCCTGCTCAGGAAGTCCCAGCTTACTCTGTCAAATGCTTTCTCTGCATCAAGATCCACCAACAACAGTGATATTTTCTTAAGTTCTGCTTCCCTCTGGATCTTCAGTGTTCTATTAATGTTGTCAAATGTTTGCCTCCCCTCCACAAAACCACATTGGTCCATATCTATCAATTTTGGCATCACTTTTGCCATGCTTTTAGATGTTACAGACATAAACACTTTATAATCATGGTTTAGTATAGAAGTGGGCCTGTATGAAGCTGGATCTGATGGGTCTTTACACTCTTTAGGTATTACAGCTACCACTGCTTTCTTCCAGTATGTTGCTACTTCTCTTCCTCTTAAAATACTGTTGAACAAAACTTTCCAGATCTTATCATTTTTTCCTCCCAGCTTCCATACTTCCACAAGAATGCCATCTATTCCTGGGGACTTTCCTTTAGATTGGTTATACGTCACCATTTTATCTCCTCTCTTCCTATCATAACTGTTAATAATTGAGCTTCATCTACCCCTAACCTTTGCGTGTTTAATTGTTTGATAAATATTTCCATTTGTACCTTTTTTGATTTCCATATTGCTTTGCTTTACACGGACTTTCATAGAATTTCTATAATATTTCTAATATCTCTACAGGCTCTCTTGTTATCTTCCTTGTTGTAGGCTCCCTAAGCTTGGTGACAGCTCTTTTTACTTTCAATTGCTTGAGTTAGGGTACTAAAAGTTTTTGTGCTCAAGGCTTATTATCAAAAAACAGTTGCTTAATAGAAATCTTTCTAAATTCATGCATATTATCAAGGTAATCTTTATTTTCGGTTTTGCATTCTGCAGTTGCTCCTCCTCTTGTTCTGTGAGATTCCCCCATTCTGCAGTAGTTTAACATTTGTCAGTACATCTAAATTATTCTTGTTACTCCTTAACAATATCTCCCTTTATTTTATTTCCACCCTGTTGTTAAACTCCACTTTAATTTTATCACACTAAATAGTTATATTTTCAGAAGAAATTTTTATCTTTTCTGATAGCTACTGAATACTTT
The DNA here is from genome assembly GCF_019279795.1 of Protopterus annectens. Taxonomy (NCBI): domain Eukaryota; kingdom Metazoa; phylum Chordata; order Ceratodontiformes; family Protopteridae; genus Protopterus; species Protopterus annectens. Next base: position 927,649,433 of record NC_056746.1, read on the forward strand.
CAACTACCCATTCCTTAAATTCCTCTCTTTTGAAAAGATAGGTGGGAAAGTGTAAGTGTCTCATTTTCATTTCATTACCGAGTGTTTTATTTTAGTTATTATTGGCACATAATCTGAAATAGTTGTTGGGTGTGTATCAAAACTTTCAGTTTAAATACACATGTTCATGTGAAATGTAAATTCTGTCTAGCCTAGCCCAATTTTTGTATCTTGGGGAATAATATGAAAATTCACTCCAAACTCAGATCTTCTATGCCAAATATTTTCATAAAATTCATCAAAGATTTTCCATCCTTTGTTATATTTTCCCTTCTGGGCTCCCCAGACACATCATCACTGCTGCAAATCAAATTCCAGTCCCCAGCTATAAGTAATATTCCTTGCTGAAAGCTGATCATTTCTCCCAAAAATTTCTTAAGCTCAATTAGAGCAATTTTAGGTGGAATATAAATATGTGCCAGTGTAATCCTCCTCCCTTGCCAGTAACCACTTAGCACTACAAATCTACCATTATTATCTTTTTTACACTCTTCTATCACTAGTGGAGCTCCTCTTGCAATTAATATAAGTACTCCTCTTTTCCTTTGTTCCAGGTATTCCGCTGAATAACCACCCAGAACACCTTTCTTTATCAAATTCACATGTTCATCTCTTTCCAAATGTGTCTCTTGTAGCATTTGTCCTCTATATTTTTTAATACAGTTCACTACTTTTTCTTTTTTTGTATTTATCTGTGAGATCACTGACATTTAAAGACATTACAGAAAACATCATTGTGTTAAAACGTTGTTATTCCCATATTTTTTGTGTAACAGCTTTCTTGTTAAGTTTGTAGTTCCAGCTTTTGGATTACATGCATACACTGTTTGGCAGGTTGATCTTTTATACAGTTGTTTCTTGTCATATTAGTTTGAGCCTGTGTCTTATCTTACAAAACTTTTTGTTTTATTGAAGCCCTCAAACAGAAAAACAATCACACCCTGATACCCTCCAAAACATATTAACTTAGTACTAACAAAACTATGTACATCTTCAAATGTTGAAGTGTTACTCTCCTAATAGGAACATGATTCCTAAACTGACAGCCACACTCATAGACTTGGGTTAATCTAAAGGAAGGTTATCCATGCTAAGATGCATGGTACAGCTTATGTTTCTACTAAGAGCTGTCTGGTTTTTGTCTTATCGCTATGTGTCTCCCAGCTGGGAAAACACTTGAATACTGCCATAAAACATTATCTCCTAGCCATTTCTCTTTATCTGATTGTCTCCATGGAGACATGAGGACCAGATAGAGAATTCATACTAAGCATATATTTGCTAGAAAAAAGTTGTATACTATTCAGTGTTCTTTTTCATTTACTTGCTTTCTCGTAAAACTTGTTATTAGATCAAGCTAAGGGCCTTAATCTAGTTATTCCCCCTATGCAAGAATGAGACCAGATTTTTCTTTTTTTCACATTGCAGTGCTTATATTTCTTAAAACTGAAAAAGAATGGAGCAGGAGTTTGCATTTGTATCCCCATTACACTTAAATGTAACCGAGAAAACTTTATAGCATGCAAAGGAAATTATGCATTATAAAATATTACTTTTAAGAAAAAATGTTTTTCTTACAGTTAACATTTTTCCTCCTTTTCCCTTCTCCAAAGTATTTTTCCGAACATTAATGACTTGAAGTAGGGCATATGCTTTAGAGTTCCCTAGAAGTTTAACAAAGTAATAAAAGTCCACTATTTCCAAATGTTCTTGTTCTGTCATGTTTCCCAAATATAATTATTGCTTTGTAATCCTACATTTGTCAATTTCCAAGTTACTGCTTTTATTCCTGTTCATCTCCATCTCCCAAATCCTGTCTCTGCTTCATTTCCAACATACTCTTGATTGTTCTAGTTAACTTTTTTGTTTTTTCCTTCTGTCAAGGATTTTTCGTAGAAACATTGCAAGAGGTTTCACTGACACAGTCTCTCTGTGATCTTTATTACCACAAGAACAAGAAGCAGAATTTCCTTCTGTTTCACAGCTCACTGTTTGTTGGACAAACATTTGTATTTCCTCCTTAGCATGTACTACATCAAAAATGATTTTGTCCCTTCAGGAAAGAATATTTTGAAGACAACTGGGTACAGCAGTTTGAATCTCATGCCTTCTTCTCGACATCCCCTGAATAGTGGAATAAATTTACTGCTACCTGGTGTACAGTGAGTAATCATTCTCCACAAATAATCTGCTGTCTCCCATTTTTAGTACCTTGTCCTTCTGCCACAGTTTTGTCAGAATCAACTCCTGCTGGTAGGATTGCATATTTACTATTAAAGGTCTGGGTTGCTTTCTCATATCCAGGTTTGGAGCATACACACGATGTGCCCTTTCAATTAACAACTCCTGCGGTGGAATACCAGTCCAGTTGCTTATTTGTGCTTTTGTAAAGTTAATATAGTCTGTTCTTTCCAGCTTCTCTGGTACAGCAGAAAATCTTAGGTTTTTCTACATGCTCCATCCTCTAATTCTATTATTTTTTGAAACATCTCTTATTGAGCAGACTCATAATCAGCCAGCCTTTTCTTCATTTCAAACTCAGATTTTTGCAGTTTTATCACCTCCTCTGAATATCCGTTTTCAGCTTCTTCCATTTTTTCCAGCCTTTTGTTATTTGAGTTGATATACTCCATCAATGTTTATTTTAGTTAGGTCTGTGTGTAGCTGTCGTATACTTTCCCCTAGGTTACTGGAAGTCATGTCTGGAGTTTGCACTGCTGTTTGCTGAAGAGCTGCAGTACTCTTCCCAATCAGTGTTTTTCCTCATCTTTTGTAGCTGATTTTCTTTCAGGTCCTGTGTATTTCTTTTTTCCTGGCATCCTGGCAGTGCACTTACTAGCCAGTTACTGAAAGTTACACCAAAATATACATCCTCTGGCTTTCTATACTGAGTTTCTGTTTTCACATTGGGATAGCTAGAATTAAGCTGGCACTCAATGTGCAACGTCTTGGAAGTCACAGGATACGTTGTCTTGAGTCTCACTAACGACAGCTAAAAAAGCTGAGAGACCATAAAGTATAAAAGATTGGCACCTATGCAGGCAGGTTTATTGTAGTCTGAACTTAGTTTTACAAAACTCCGTGCATCTGTTAGAGCGTAGTGTTAGAGTTTTAGGAGCTTTTGGGCCTAAGAGACATGACAATCATGTGTAAGTAAAGAGAAATCCCTTGGTTGAGGGATTCTGATTTAGAAAAGGATCAATAATTAGAAGCTTCGGCTCGGAATGTAAAGATTTTATTTTTCTGTTTTCTTAAAATGGTGGATGTTCCAGAAACAGAAACTCGGAACTACATGCATGCATGTGCAGTGCATGTGTAGAATTCTGAATTCTTTAATGTTAAAAATGCTGTCCATATCTGCTGGGATATTTTGTAAATGGTCTTCAATTTATATGTATACCCCTAAATTCTTTATTGCAGGTTACCATTTTGGGGCTGTCGGAATCATCAGGGACAGTGTTACCATTTTGGGGGTTCCCCAGCAAATGTCAAGTTGGGGGGCCTCCTGAGTCCTTCCAATCTAGGTATCACAATATGACCCTTCTAAGGAACATTTTAGTTCATGCTGCTAGGAGTAGTTACCACAGACTGAACTGTAGCTACAGTACTCTTACATTAAAGACAAGCCTGTGTACCATGGTATGTTGGCCCATTTCACACAGGTGCATTCACAGTTACTGGCATTTAATTGTAAAGGTGCTACATTACAACAACTCTATGTATAGGAATGGACTTAGTTGAAGAGGTACCCTAGGCACTGCCTACTGTTCCACCCCCTGCACAAGCAAGCACACATTCTCCAGTGCCCCCCTCTGTTCTCCCCATGCCAAGCTCCCCACACTGTCTGTAATACAGTTTCCTTACTTTTCTCACATTTTACCTTACTCTTCACCTTTTTGAAGAAGCCATTACTTTTTGTATACTCTGAAGTGCATTTTCAAGTTTTTTTTTTTATTATTACACAACATTTTCATTCAATGATAAGAAAATAAATTCAGTTTTGCTGTTCATCTTTAGCTTTCCTTGCATCCTTTCAACACATCCTATCTTACTGAGACAACACAGTAATAATTGTTTAGGAAATTTAGCCATAACGCACAGAAGCCAGGCAGTTATAGATGACCTGGGATGCATTTTTTAGCATTTTCTCAAACTTTGAATCCATTGGCAGTCTAAGCAGAAAACATCAGGATTTCAAGTCAGACATAAATTGTGCCCTGGACTTAACTTTCAAAGCTGACAAAATAGTAGCTGACAATAACTAACTAGACAATTGTTGTGAGGACACAGAAATCCTACCTGGTAATGCTAACTGCCTGTCTCCCTAACCCCCAAAATACAGTCACTGCCTGTACATCCCTCTGGTGTTAGACTGGATGAAACCTGTTACCTGCATAGAAGGCTGATGTGTGGCTCTGAGGAAAGTGAAAATGTAATGTCCACTTTGTTGCTCCTAAACAGTACATGGGCCCCTACACAAGCTAAAGTGACCTTCTTTGTACAACTCTGGTGTCTGTGAGAAAAGTAAAAGAAAATGATAACACAGCTCCCAGCTCCAACACAAGCTATAATGACCTTCTGTGAGCACCTCTTAGATTTGATTGTGATAAAAGTTAAAGAAGTAATGGCCACACCATCCCCAGCCCCCTCACAACCTGCAGCAAACTTTGGTATTCACCTCTGAGCAGAGCTTATTTTAGCATGGGAGTGACTTAGGACTGAAGCCACCAGTAAGTCATTGTCAAAAACCATATGTACAGTCGTGGGTGTCGAGGCTACCACACTCCAAGAAGCTCTAAATGTCTGAATGTTCTGCGATGTATTTTATGCCTTATGTTTGAAATGGAATTACTTAACTGCATTTTTTTATTGCTACCCAGAAGAGTTAAGTATGTGCCTGGCTTTACTGTCTGTGTATGTATGTGTATGTGTACATGCACAGTTAAAAATCAGTGATATTTTTAGGTCTATATTAAATCAGCAAATGCTTAAAAAACTGAACACTGATTGATCGACCCTGTTTACGCAAAAGCTTAAAATCCTGAACACTCGGAATAGCAATTTTTTTCCCAGGAAAAAACATTGCTGAGCTGTTTTCGACATCTTGCCATTTCCTTCACTATGGTGCAATCTCGGAGTTGGTATATTTAAGTAGGGGGGTGTGGGGGCCACAGCCCCCCACTTTATTTACTGTTTTGAAAGTTTTTTTTTTTTTTTTTGGAACAGTGAGTTTTTTCCCTGGGAAAAAAATCGCTGTTCCAAGTGTTTGGGATTTTAAGTTTTTGGTTAAAGAAGGTTGATAAATCAGCGTTTGCTAAGCATTCGCTAATTTAATATAGACCCATATTTTTATACATATGCACACTCATAGGTTCATAGGTTGATACTAGGCTATCTGCCCTAGGGCATTTATAAGCCTAGCCAGAGTGTGTTTGGCTTTCGCCACCCTTTTAGATTAGTTGACTGTGCCTTTGTATAGTAGGTCACAGAAGATAGCCCTTTTGAGGTTAGTTTACTGTGCCTCTGTCTAGTAGGGACACAGAAGAGATCCCAGGGGTAAACCTACGATCTCCCATCCACTCGTCAAGATTTCTCTTGAAGAGGGTCATTGAGGGACTCTGCCTAACATGGATTGGGATTTTGTTCCAGAGTGAGGGGAGCCTCTGGGATATGAATCTGACCCTCCAGCATGTACTATTTATTTCTGTGCTGAGGTTTAAGTCCCTGGAGCGTGTAGCTCTAAGGGATTTGGATTTCCTGAGGTGGAGCATGTCCATTAATTCTGGGTTGTACATGGCTTTATACGTCAGGCACAGATCACCTCTGAGCAGGCAGTAAGCAATTGAGAAGAGCTGGAGTTTCTTTAGCCTGACTGCGTAGGGCATCTGTTTGAGTCCCTTGATCCTCTTGGTGAGGTACTTTTGGGGTCTTTCCATTTGCTGCAGGTGTCTGGTAAGGTACATCCCAAATGGGGCATTGTATTCAATTATGGGCCTGATGAGTGATGAGTAGAGGGGCACAATGACCTCTCTTGATCTAGATGTGAACCCTTTCGTGATAAGGTGGGCTATATAGAAGGTCTTTCTAAGCACTTTGGCAATGTGATTGTCAAAGAAGAGATTGCTATCTACTTGGGTCCCCAAATCCCTAATTACTTCTTCCGTACTTAATGGATTACCACCTATGTGGTAATTTGTGGGCACTTTGTTTTTTCCAAAGGGGATGACTATGCACTTTTTGGCATTTAGCTTTAGGCCATGGCTCTGGCACCAGTTATCTGTCTCTGTGAGACCCTTTTGGAGGATGCTTGTCTCAGTCGGCGAGTCGATTATGGCACCCAGTTTGCAGTCATCTGCAAACTTGGTCAGCCATAGTCCTCCCATGTTAGCCTGTACCTCAGAGAAATATATACCGAACAAGAGAGGTCCCAGGACTGAGCCTTGTGGGACGCCACTTGTAACTGGTTTAGAGTCTGACATGGCACCTGCAATTCTGACCATGTGGGTTCTATCCCTGAGCCAGTTTGCAGCCCATCTTGTGACATAGGGGTTGATATTTAAGCTGGTGAGCTTATTTATGATGCTCAAGTGGGGTATTGTGTCAAAGGCTTTTGCGAGGTCCAGGTAGGCTGTGTGGACTACCTTCCCTTCATCTATGGCCTTGGTGACTGTTTCAAAGAAGTTGACCAGGTTCAAGAGGCAAGATCTGCCCTTAACAAAGCCGAATTGGGTAGGATCCAGTGTTTGGAGGTTCCCAGTGTCTTTGTTTATGAGTTTCATGATGATATGCTCCATAGCTTTGCAGACCAGGCTAGTCAGGCTTATAGGGCAATAGTTTCCGGGGTCCGTTGTGGCACCACCTTTGTGGAGTGGGACCACTGTTGCTGTACGCCATTCCTTGGGTACATATCCTGTAGTAAGGCTGAGATTGAACAGTGACTTTATGTGAGGGTTCAGTTCTTCTTGGAGTTCGTTTAAGACGCAGCCCAGGACACCGTCCGGTCCCATTGATGCTGTGTTTTTTGCTTTGGAGAGGGCAGCTCTCACCTGTGCATCTGTGATGTCAGGGAGGCTACACTCTGTTGGGATAGACATTTGCTCTTTTGGGGGGGAAGGGGGGAGAAGTTTGCACTAAACCTGCTAGGATGTTGGCAATGTCTGCAGGTTCAGTGTATTTTTTGTCATTTTGAACTAACTCAGAGCATATCTGGGAGTTGCCACCCAGGTTCCTGACATAACTAAAGAAGGCCTTGTGATTATCTTTAGCATCTTGTGCAATTTTTCTTTCGAAATTGGCCTTAGATGATTTTATGAGGGATCATAGTTTCTTGCTAGTACTGTTCAGAGATGCCTTCCCTTTTTGGGATTTTGCTCTATCATGTAGTAGCTTCCTCCTTCTGTTGTACAGCTTATTTATGGCTGGGGTCCACCAGACAGGTCTCCTGCCTTTGGAGGAATGAGTCTTGGTTTTATTTGGGATAGCACGATCCATGCATTCCTGTAGGTGTCCTTAGAAAGCGTTTGTAAAGGATTCTGCGGTTTGGGCCGTATTTTCCACTGGCCTGGGGGCTTTGAAGGATTCCACCTTGGTTTTGAGAAGTGTGAAGTTTGATTTTGAGAAGTTCTTCACCGTGGTTTCCTTGGCTGGGGGTAGGGACGGGATATGGATGTCCAGTGAGATTCATTTATGGTCAGATCTTACCAATGAGGGGTATACCTCTGGTATGGAACATAGAGTCCCCATGTTGGTGATGATCAGGTCCAATATGTTTTCCCCTCTTGTGGGAGTGGTGACCAGTTGTTCCATATCATTTGAGTTTATAAATTCTAGGAACCGTTGGGTGAGGGTGTTGGGGCTTGAGTAGTGCTCCCAGTCTATGTTTGGGTAGTTGAAGTCACCCAATATAATGGTGTTTGGAGAGACCTTCATATTCTCCAGTGTTCTCAGGAAAGCCGAGTGGGGTTCCTGAGTTTGGGAGGGTGGTCTGTAGCAGGCTACAAACTGAAAGGCAGTTTTGCCCACTGTTATTTGCACATGGATGGTCTCCGATGCTTCATGCAGTGCCACTAACCTGGAGGTGTGGGTATCTTTGATGAATATGGATACTCCCCCTCCTTTTGTGGTTCGGCCCAAGTTTTGGGGCCGAAAAGCATGGTATGAGGTATAACCTGGTAGTGCTGGGGTGCTCTTGGGAGCCTTGAACCAGGTTTCTGTTACTGCACAGATATCGATATTCTCCATACTGAGGAGAGCCTCGAGTGCGTGCATCTTGAGGTTTAGACTTCTGGCGTTGAGCAGCATTACCCTTAGTTTCTTTTTTTTGTGTTGTCTATAGAGGTGGGTTTGTCTTTTGAGCCTTGCCTAAAAAAGGCACTATGGGGGTGGCAAGAGCCTTAGCCAGTATGCGAAAGCCCAGGGGTGACAGGTGCAAGCCGTCCCTAGCGAAGCAACGTGGCTTGTCGAGCATGTCATCCCAGGCTGACAGACACTGGATCCCCTTTGAATGACACCAATACTTTAGCCATTTGTTAAAATTGATCATTTTGTCTTTATACTGTGGGATCATTCTTGGTGAGGGTAAGATGCTACTCAAGGTCAGGGTCATACCGGCCTGGGCTACATGATCAGAGAGCTCCTCTATGTCTCTTTTCATGTAGTCCAGGGAGGTACGTCTCAGGTCATTCACGCCAGCATGGACAATGACGGAGTCATATTTGTACTTGCTTTGGAGTGACCTGAGTGTTTATGTTATGTGGCGGATCCTGGCACCCGACAGGCAGCTTACAGTGACCTTCTCCTTGTTCAGCCTGGTGAGTGGGACGTCAGTGTGTCTGACAATAGAGTCACCTATTACAAGTGTATTAGGTGTGTTATTTAGCCTTAAGGGCTGTGACTGTGTGGCACACTGACTTTGTGAACTATGTGATACGTGGGTATTGTTGTGGGGTAGTGGTTGCTTGGATGTCTGCTTTGGAGGTCTCTGCTGCTTGGGCAGATTTTTATTTAGAGCCTCCGAGTATGTTTTTGTGTGTTTATGTGTTTGGTTTTCTGTTGCGATATGTCTATGTGAGACTGGATTTGTGGTGTGTGTGGTTACCTTCTCCTCCTGACTGACTGCACCAGTATTGGGTTGAGAGAGCTCAGCCTCCAGTTTGGCTATATAGTTGCATCTCTCACATATATTTGAGCTTGTTGGGAGGAGGAGAGGGTGGTCTGTGTACATAAGGCAGTTGTAATATTGCCTCAAGATTCCCAGATTCACCAGCTGGACTGGAGAGTAAACCTGAAACTGACTTTTGGACATGCCAGAATAGTATAAGGAACTACTTTTTGACTGATCAAAAAGGACCAATAGGGAGCCAAGTACTTAAAGGGAGTATAAGAGGGTATAGTGCTTTAGTTTATTAGGGCTTACTTATAAGATTACTTATACGAGCCACTGCAGGGCTTTAGAATGAAAATAGAGTGCTTACTTTGAGATTTAGAACAGTTCTACGGGAAAAAGTGAAGAGCAGACTTTGTGGAGCCGGAAATAGTTTAAACCAGTTTAAGCAGCGCTGCCCGATGCTGCGTTAATGCGCAAAATCGTGCAAAACCGCACAAATGCGGGTTCTAAAGCAGGGAAACTGAAAGAGATAGGAATTGACCCAGAGCGGTCAATAAGCTACTAGTTTCAGGGCTGAGACCACTCCTCCAGGGACAGATAGGCTGCTCAAAGCTCCTCACTCTCACTGGTGAACAGAGAAGCTTCCTCCTATCCAAGTAAGGATATGGGCAACACAGGAAACTATACCACAGTCCAGAATTCAGCAAAACCTGAAATCTGGACTAATCTAGTTCAGCAAAGGCGGGAAAAGAGAATATATTTTTTTTTTTTTTTTGTTTTGTTTTTCAGGAAACAGCAGAAAAACACACAGAAAACACTGTAAATGCTATAAACAGGCTAGCGCACTTTTGTGTGTAGCAGCCTACAACAGTTATACAATACAAAAACAACTTAAATTGATATAAAACAAGTGCAAAAACTGTAAAAAGCAGAAGGCAAATGCAATTTAAACTTTTTAAAGCACAGATCAGTTAGAAATTCACTTTTTAGGGGGGAAAAGGCAGTTGGAGCAAAAAAGAGAAAAAAAATACATCTGGAAAAGTCTCTCTTGGGTCTCTCTGTTGTCTGTATCACTCTGCAGGACACCACAAGGAGCTGTGCGGAGTTGTATACTGGTGCAAAACCGCGCAAATGCGGGTTTTAAAGCAGGGAAACTGAAAGAGATAGGAATTGACCCAAAACGGCCAATAAGTTACTAGTTTCAGGGCGGAGACCACTCCTCCAGGGACAGATAGGCTGCTCAAAGCTCCCCACTCTCACTGGTGAACAAAGAAACTTCCTCCTATCCAAGTAAGGAAATGGGCAACACAGGAAACTGTACCACAGTCCGGAATTCAGCAAAACCTGAAATCTGGACTAATCTAGTTCAGCAAAGGCGGGAAAAGAGAATTTTTTTTTTCAGGAAACAGCAGAAAAACACACAGAAAACACTGTAAATGCTATAAACAGGCTAGCACACTTTAGTGTGTAGCCTACAACAGTTATACAGTACAAAAACGACACATTGATATAAAACAAGTGCAAAAACTGTAAAAAGCAGAAGGCAAATGCAATTTAAACTTTTTAAAGCACAGATCAGTTAGAAATTCACTTTTTAGGTGGGAAAAGGCAGTCCAAGCAAAAAACCAGAGAAAAAATACTTAAATCTGGAAAAGTCTCTCTTGGGTCTCTCTGTTGCCTGTATCACTCTGCAGGACACCACGAGGAGCTGTGCGGAGTTGTATACAATAACAAACTTTTTAAATCACAGATTCGCTAAAAAAAAAAAAAACTGGCGTTTTAGGCGGAATTAGTTAAGACAGCAAGAAAAGCAAAAAAGTGATACGTAATCACTCCAAAGTCGCTCTTTTGTCTCTCTGCTGCTGTAGACTCTGCAGAACACCTGGAAGGCACTTGCTGAGCGGAATACACGCGTAAAAACTGTGCAAATGAGGTTTTTATTGCAGGAAAGTGAAAGCGATAGAAATTAGCTCAAAATGGCCAATAAACTACTAACTTCTGGGCTGAAACCACTCCTCCAGGGACAGATAGGTTGCACAAAGCTCCCCTCTCTCGCAGGTGAACAGAGAAACTTCCTTCTATCCAAGTAAGGTAATGGCAACTTGTAACACAGCCCTGGATTCAGCAATAACCTGAAAACTGGACTATACTAGTTCAGAAAGGTGGGAAACAAGTATATATTTTTTTCAGAAAATAGAGCAGATACAATCAAAATTAGCCCAAAAAGGCCAATAAACTACTAACTTCTGGGCTGAAACCACTCCTCCAGGGACAGATAGCCTGCTCAAAGCTCCCCTCTCTCACAGGTGAACAGAGAAATTTCCTTCTATCCAAGTAAGGTATGGCAACACAGAAACTTGTAACACAACCCTGGATTCAGCAATAACATGAAAACTGGACTATACTAGTTCAGAAAGGCGAGAACAAGTATATATATATATATATATATATATTTTTTTTTTTTTTCCAGAAAATAGAGCAGATACAATCAAAACAACACTTTACCCAATTAACCAGTTAAAAAGCATAAAACTGAGCCCTGTTCCAGCAGGCTTCAATCAGACAAGTTCTAACTGCACAGTCCTGTCACTAGGGTACAGAGAAACCTTCTCCAAAAACAGACGGCCTGGGTCAGTGCACAAGTCATACAAACAAAGCTAGATCCAGCCGGCCTGAATCTAGTCTATGCTACAGCAAACAAGGCGTACCGATTTCAGAAAGAAACAGTTCAAGTAAGCATGCGCAATAAGCCTTTAACCAGAAATTCCCAGCTCTGAAGGGCAGAATTTAGCCTCTCCTCCCACAAGAGTACAGACCACAAACCTTCTTAATGTAAAATAACTGGCCTGAAGCCCAAGTCCTTAACCTAGAACTAATACACTTTTAGAATAACAGACACTGAGCCTTCTATCAGCAGTTCCCAACTTGGAAGGATGTACGCTACCAGTCCTGCCACAACAGTGCAGACCACAAACCTTCTTAATGTAAAACAACTGGTTTGAAGCCCAAGTGCTTAAACCAAGGGCCTTAGAATAACAGTTACAATTTAATCAGGCTACTAACAAGCAGTAATAAAGGCAGCAGAATAAATTTAATTGAGTACTTTTAAAAGAGGCAAAAGCAAAATAAGGTAATAAAGTAGGAAGAAACACAAATACAGTAAGGCAGATGAAGTGCAGATTTTTTTTTTTGAGATGAAGGAAACAGAGCAGATTAAGATACTTTAGGGGAATGCCCTTCCCAAGTGCTCTCTCTGTACACCGGAGAGGAGATGGGACTGATAAGAGTATCCAAAATCAAAATATGATCTCACTGTACTCAGTTGAGTGAGCGAATGAGATGGGTCCAGGAGGAGTGTGCAAAAAGAGATTTACAGCAGGGGCGGGCACTTCCAAAGCCACCAAGATTAACACCACAACAAGAAACAGGGACGGGGGGTGGGGAACTAACTGCAGATATTCAGAGACACAATATTTACTGAATCCAAGACACACAATATTTACTCACTCAAATCTTAAATAAGTGCAGAAAATATACTTAAATCAGCTTGTGTCTAGTTGATATATGTAGACAAGTCTCAGTAGCCAGCAACTCGATTTAAAATGATTACTAGAAATGTAACCAACACAGATTTTAATGCTAGCAGAAACCTCCAAGCTAATTAACACTAACAAAGGAATTTCAAGCAGTCTAACAACTTTCAGTTTGCTCAGATGGCTAACTGCAGAGATTCAGAGACACAATATTTACTGAATCCAAGACACACAATATTTACTCACTCAAATCTTAAATAAGTGCAGAAAATATACTTAAATCAGCTTGTGTCCAGTTGATATATGCATTAACCTTCACAGAAACTGGAGGAATTCCATTTAATCTGCTGCATGTTTTTGAGGTGCTGGGTTTAACTAGAGAACATGGCTAGATGCACACACAGTTAGGGAATGTTTGTAGACTGCACATTAAAAAAAAATAGCCAAAATCTCAGTTAGAGCAAAACACTGTGAAATGGCAATGAACAACTACTTTTGCATACATCCACTTTCTGCTAAACCACCAGAGATAGCCATCCATCATGTGTATGGTTTGTGATGGTATGTGAAAAAGATATGGCCAGATTGTTGCTCTTAAGTACACTGCAAACAAGTGCCCTCACCCACCCACACAAACATAATGGCAATGCTTATGATGTTTGTACTAGAAAGTCAAATAAATTATAACCAGCTTGTTGTTATTACACTGCAACATGTAACATAGATGCACATACACACTTCAGCAAATAGCAATACACTGTGCAGCACTGGTATGGCCACATCAGATCAGTAACTGTTGTTTAGCAGTTGTCAAACAATAGAAGGGCTAAGTCACTTTTATCTACCTCTTTGAGGAGTAATTCATATTTGTCACTGCTCCTGATTTCACATACTGTAATGCCTCTGATTTTTCTTCATAATTTTGTTCTATCCCTCATAGAAAGTTTGATTTGCTCACAAATTATTCAGGATTACATACAATGAATAAATCCCGACATCAGAGTTCCATACTTATTTCCAAAAAATGCATGTTGATGCAAAATCGTTTTAAGTGAACTTCAGTAATATTTAAAAAATTTTCCTGATTTTGAGCCTTTATTCTGCTATTATTTTTGGGGGCGGCCATAGTGGTGCAGTGGTTAGCATCGTTGCCTCACAGCAAGAGGTTCTCCGGTTCGATCCTCAGCTGGGGTGCCTTCTGTGCGGAGTCTACATGTCCTCCCTGTGGTCGCGTGGGTTTCCTCCGGATGCTCTGGTTTCCTCCCATATCCCAAAGACATGCTGCAGGTGGATTGGACACTCTAAATTGGCCCTAGGTGTGAGTGTGTGCATGTATGTGCCTTCTGTGGAAGGTTGGGCGCCGGGCTGGCAACTCGACACCGTAAAACTCCACTGCCAATCATGAGCGGACAAGGTGATCCGCTGTGGCGACCCCTAACCGGGAAAAGCCGAAAGAAGAAGAAGAGTTCTGCTATTATTTTTGGCTTTGCCTAGAATTCTTGAGTAAAGATGTTGAGAAGTATACTATCTGGTGTTCTACCCTTATTTATTAAACACCCTAAAAGAGAAAACCATCCCTGAAATTCAGAAGCATCAGTTCTTCTTAAAACCCAAGGTAAACACTAAGACTGGTCACTCTGAGCTGCTGATCTATTGTGCCTGCCTTGTTAATGTTCGTTCACTGACTACAGGCTTTATCATAACAGGGTTATATTACAACCCTGTTTTGGATTAAGAGCATAATTAGGAAATTAATAAACTCTCCCCCATAATTCTTTTCCCCAACGAGCAGCAGCAACAGCAGCTATTGTGAGGTCCCACTATTGTGAGGTCCCAACATTGTTATGGATGTTTAAGGGGGCCCTCTGCAGCCACGGGTATTGCTGGTGACTAAAGCTGGCTATGATGTTAGTTTTAGTGGAGAGAATGCCCACCAGGAGGATTAACTAAGTCAAGGACACTATGTGAAATGTGAAACAGTTTTATGAAATTGTGAAGTCTGTTACTTAACAAAACACAGTTATTATCACCAGTGAAAGACATATAAATAAGAATTATTATTGCCCACAATATTTATTAAGTACACAAGATTGCTGTACTAGCTTTTGTTGGTTTGACAAACATTTCAAAATATTAAAATTAAATAACTTGCTATGGTTGAGGGCCGTCTAGGTCCAGGGGCCCCCCAGCAACTGCAGGGTTTGCTAGTGCCTAAAGCCAGCTATGGGAACCCTGGTTGTATGGTGATGGGTTGCAAGACTATGCAGTGAGCAGCCTTTCCAGTTAGTTCAGACTGCATCAGCTGACTTGTATCAAAGGTCCAATGAGTCAAAAGTGAAAGAACGATGATTGACATGTGTACAGGACTGAAAGCAGGAGAGAAAATGTTTTTACTGTTTTGACAGTACTGTGTCTGATGTTGCTAGCAAGTTTTTAGGGCAGGTAAGTACCTGTCTGTATTTAGATGTGTGTGTAAAAGAATTTCAATTTTATTTTTTTATTTTGAAGAAGAAATGAGATATATACAAAACTTAATGTTCCAAGTTAACCAAATAGCAGTACACAATAAGCATAAAAGACAAATGTGTGATGACACATAGATCATATCTAGAAATAGTACCTGCCTCCCTATGTCATCTTAAAAAAATGTAGTCATTTTCTATGTCTTCCCATATAGTGTTAAATTCAGATGAAAATTAAGGACAAATGACCACAGTCGTATATTTCAAGTCTCTGCTGTCATATGTATAAACAGCATGCCTCTTCCCCCCTATTAGTAAAAAACAACCAGCTTCTTTTTACCCTTCTGATGTCACACTTGGACAAAGTTAAAAATAAATAGAACATCTTTGCCATCAGATATGTATAAACAGAATGTTTCTTTATCCTGTCTCAGAAGATAGCCATCAGTAAATGCGGCTAGTCTTTGACTGTGAGGAAAATGAAAAAAAAATGAATTACAGTAATGCTTCCAATTTACTTTTTGGACAGTATGGTACTCCCGTACAGGCTTAGTACACTGCTGTGAAGTTTGTGAGGAAAGTTAAAGAAGTAGTGACCAGAGTGTCCCCAGCCCAACACAAGTTGGTGATCTCTGAGGTTTGGGAGGAAAGTTAAAGAAATAACATCATCCCCAGCTCCCACATAAGCTGAAGCATCCAGCAATTATACCTTGTCTGTCTGTGCATATCAAGTCTCAAGTTAAATAGTCCATCCTACTTGTAACAAATGCACTGTAGTCCTGCAAAACCAGTTAGCAGTGACTCCTTAAATTCGACCAAACAAGGTATCAAGTTACTTTTATCCAGCCAATGCCAACCCTATAGCTCTCAACCTCTTATCTCCAGAAGCAGGGTCAAATAAAAAATAATGAGAGACACTTTTTAAAATATTACTACTGTTAACGTGAGGAGTTGGCAGTTTATGAGAATGTGAAATGACATGCATTTTCTAAAGCAAAAGAATTCTATAACTCTAATTATGGTCATTATTTATTAGGTATAATGCACCACCTTTTCTGCCAAAATTACCAATTTTATGGAGAGGAGGAGGGATAAAGAAAAACTTTGAGCCAAAAATCCAAAACAATTCAGAGGTATGCCCAAACTACACCTACCAGTTACATCCATGATGTATGATCGCCATGCAGTAAGTTTCACTTTTGCTTAGTCCACACAGAAAAGTTGTCACACATTAACTCATTCTCTCCACTACAGCTCTTTTGTGTGTGTGCCTTTAACCCCCAGTAGGTGTGGCTTCAGGCTTTAAAAAAATGAAGCTATCACCTTACAGTTCAAACAAATATTCATATCTCTGGAACCGTGTTACTAGAAAACTGTCAAGTGACAAACTACGCAGGATAATTTAATTTTTGTATTGGTGGCATTCATTCAGTTTTGATGCTTTAAACTGGATTTTATAAGCCAAAATAAAGGCAGCGAATATTAATTTTGTAATTCATAAAAAAAAAAATTTTATGAAAGTCAACAAGTCAAAGCCAAAATATCTGACTCTAATGGTTACAAAATCAAATAAAATACAACTGCACAGATGTAAAGTTTAGCACTTTTGTTCTTTAATCTCATTACCAGAACTTTTTCGGAACTTGTGATGTGATGATATGTTTTTTTTCAGTATGTATTTAAATAGATATACCTTTAAGACCTTTAAAATGTTTAATTGAGATGGTCACATGATTTCTCTGAGAGTATTTAATTAAGGTTTTTTATGACTGCACTCAATTTCTGAGGAAGTTCTGGTAATGAGATTAAAGAACAAAAGTGCTAAACTTTATATCTGTGCAGCTGTATTTTATTTGATTTTTGTAACCATTACAGTGAGATACTCTGGCTTTGACTTGCTGACTTTCGTAAAAGTTGATCTGATGTTGTAAATCTTTGTTCATTTATTACAAATAGGACCTCGGTTCCATCCTTTGACTTCGGTGTTGTCCTTGGATCCGGCATCGGCTCTGATGACTGTACCTACTTTGGCACCATCCCCAGCCATGGTGCCGACAGTTTCTTCGGCTCCAAAACTCGAATACCTGCCAAGGACAAGATACTTCCATTCCGGTGCATACTGTCTCAGTTCCGACAGCAGTGCTTTCCCTGTTAGCACCGTCCACCATTGCTGCATCGGCTCCGGTGGAAACGATGCTCTCTTGAAGCAGTGCTTGGACCATCAGTACCTTGGTACCTAGCCCGGCACCTATTTTCTCGCTGTCGCCATCTATGTCCATGGCTCCGATGGCTTCCAGTTCTCTCAGAGCTCCTCACCTGGAGGTGGGCTCTTCACGGCAAGGTGTGACCCTGGTTCCGAGGTTGCCCCTCCCAGTTCTAGACTCCCATCCCTCCTCAGGTAGGCCTGCTGTACAGGTAGTGGACTCGCAGTCAGCACCAATGACATCAGTATCAGAACCATCCCCTAGCATGCACCTCTCCCAACCCTCTATTTCAGGACCCCGGGCACGGGAATCACAAGAACTCTCTTTGAAGGGAACCCCTTCTTCGGAGTCCTCCTCAGAAGATCCCACTGGGGAGCCACCCCAGAAGAAACGGTGCAAGAGGAAGCACCTTGATTCACCAGAGGAATCTATCACTAAAGACACTGATTGTGATGAGGGGGAAGGGTCCACATGGTCTTCCACAGACAACATCTCATTCGGAGACATTCTCGAAATCCGTGAGCAGCGGGGAGACGAAGTCCTATAACCCTTCTTCTGAGGAATCGGTGTTCCTGCAGGCCTTCCATGCCCGGCCATCTACTTCCTGGGTGACTCCACCGGCAGATGACCTTGTTAAAATCATTGTGCAGCATGCCTGGAAGGCCCCAAACAATGTAGAACCTGTCCCTCAGAGGCCAGACAAAAAATTTTATCTACACCTGAAGACCAGCCCCACTGGTCCTAGCAGTTGACAGTTGATTCTATGGTTGTGGCGGTAGCCACCAAGAGGGAACTGGCAGAAGATAGTTCCACCGTCCATTCTCCAAACAGAGAGTCTGGGACCATGGACAGACTAGGGAAACGGACCTATGCTTCATCGCCATTCACCATTCGGTCGCTGTACTATCTGGCACACTTTACTCACCTCCAAAGAGACCTAATTTCCGAAATGTCTTCCTCTTTGATGGGGTACTGCCTGATGAGGTGGGTGATACTGTCGCTTCACATCTAGCTACCCTTGAATCCATCTCGAACTCCTTGATGTGTTTGATATCTCACTCCGAGGGGGCAGCTTGAGCTGCCGCATCAGGTGTTGTCATGAGACGTAATGCTTGGATGCAGTTGTGTGACTTCGCAGACCCCTTTAAATTTTCCTTCGTCAATGCACCTGTCGATGAATCTGGACTTTTTGGACCCAAAGTAAGAGACACACTTACACGTAGTGAGAAAGATGAAAAGACCTTGTCTGCTGTGGGCATACGCCTTTCCAACTCCCAGAGGTCCTACTCCAGGAACCAGAAGGGAAGAAAAATTTGGTTCCAGAAATCCCAAGGACCTTTTCGTGACACGCATAATGGAAGACGTCCCTCTCAGGGTAGAGGGTGTCCATGTAACCAGGGTGCTAGAGATTCTTTTTCCGGCAGACCCTACCAGCGCTCCTGTGCAGCGGCCCGATTGCTTTCCTCTGGAAGGAGTTGGGAGTCGTTTTTCTCTGCATCTTCCAGCCTGGCATCTTATTACTACTGATGTTTGAGTGCAGAGAATAATATCCAGAGGCTACCAAATACCATTTGATTTAACTCCCATCCCCAATGTACCACCCAATCAGAGGGAATTAGCAGCCTTAGAAATAGAAAAGCTGCTAAGGAAAAGAGTCATCCAACCAGTACCACCAGACCAGACAGGATCCGGGTTTTACTCGAGGTTCATTTTAGTGCCAAAAAAGACAGGGGACTGGAGACCAATCCTGGATCTCAGCCTATTGAACAAATTTATCAAACTTCAAAATTTCCGGATGGTCACGATACAGTCCATTCTTCCCTTCCTAGGGAGGGATAACTGGATGTGCTCTGTAGACCTCCAGGACGCATGCTACCACATAAAGATGGATCACAGCTCCCGGAGGTTTCTCCTGTCCCGGCTGGGAGACAGTCACTACCAGTTCAGGGCACAGCCATTCGGTCTCTCGACAGCCTCTCGAGTGTTCACCAAATGTATGGCAATTGTGGTAGCTCATCTTCGACTACAAGGATTTCAGGTGTTTCCCTATCTAGACAATTGGCTCCTTACCGCTTCGACCAGGAATCTTCTTACACTCAAGGTCTCGCTCTCCGCTGGGGATTACAATCAACAAGGACAAATCTCAATGTCTCCAATGAAGACACTGGAATTCACTGGAGCGATCTTCGACACAACATCCTGTCAAGCTTCTCTCCCCCCTCACAGGTTTTCGAAAATAACACACCAAATCCAAGACCTTCTTCCTCAGACCTATTTACCGGCATGTCTTGTACTGCAACTCTTTGGCTCCATGGTGGCTGCCATTACATTGGTACCACTTGCAAGACTGCACATGAGAATCCTACAGTGGCTCCTTTCCGCACAATGGTCATTGCTGATTTACCGGTCATTGCTGATTTACCCACTTGACCTCATGTTACGTCTTTCAAACCATTACAAGGAAGAAATGTTATGGCGGATGAACCCACAAACTAATCTTTGGTGTCAACCGTTCTGTCTTTCCCAGCCCATGGCCACGGTGACCACAGACGCTTCTCTGTTAGGGTGGGGGGGTCATTTCCAAGGAAAGACTGTCCAAGGCACCTGGTCCCCCATGGAGGCCAATTTGCACATAAATGTCCTGGAACTGAGGGCAGTTCTCCTAACATTGCAAGTGTTCCATGCATCCCTACCCTCTGGGACCATTGCAATTAAGTCAGACGACATGTCAGTTGTCTGGTATATCAACAAGCAAGGCAAAACCAGGTCTTACCCCCTGTGTCGGGAAGTCATGAGGATTTGGCACTGGGCAATAGCTTCCAACCGCTTCCTTATAGCAACACACATTTCCGGGAGTTCCAACCTTATTGCGGACAATCTGAGCAGGATTGTCCTGATGCCTCACGAGTGGTCCCTCAACCCTGTAACAGCGGATCGGATCTTCCAACGCTGGAGCAAGCCTTGCTGCAACCTGTTTGCTCCCCCCCCCAACTAAAAATGCAGAAGCTACTTTGCCCTGATCCCCCCTCAGGGGGAACCACTGCAGGACACTCTAACGCATGATTGGCCACCGGGTCTTCTCTGTGGCCTCATCTGATTCACAGTCCGTGGATCCTGAGTCATTCCCAAGACCTGTTATCTCATCCTCAGGGACTGATTCATCTGAACCTGCACAGTCTCAAGCTCACAGCTTGGTTCCTTCACTTCCAGTGTTTGTCAGGCTGCCTGACATCCCATCTCCTATTCGTGAAATTCTTCTGCTTCACACAAACCTTCCACTAGGAAAGTTTATTTTAGTATATGGACTAGGTTCTATATTTGGGCCAAAGATAAGAACTTAGACCCTTTCTCTATGCCTATTCAAAAGATACTACAATACCTGACTACTGTTTTGCATGCAGGAGCCTCAGCTTCAACGATCACTGTACATTTAGCAGCTATCGTCAATTTTCATAATGATCTTGATAATTCCTCAGTTATGTCACACTGCCTATGCAAGACATTTTTGAAAGGAGTATTACATGTTAAACCTCCAGTAAAGCCTCCTTCAGAATCCTGGGACTTGACTTTGGTACTTCAGTCTCTCACAGGTTTTCCTTTCGAGCCTTTTGATTCATGTGATTTGCAATTTTTGTCATGGAAAACCTTACTTCTAGAAGCACTTACCTCAGCAGGAAGAGTATCTGCGCTGCAGGCTTTGAGTGTCAAGAGTCCTTACTTGATCTTCCACACGGATAGGGTGTCCCTTCGTACTGATCCTTCTTTCTTGCCCAAGGTCATTTCTGTCTTTTCCATTAACCAATCTGTTGACTTGCTGGTTTTCTTCCCTCAGCATTCAAACAGAGGGGAGTACCTTTTGCACATCCTTGATGTGCATAAGCAGCTTCATTGTTATTTGGACAGGACTAAATCTTTCAGGAAAACAGATCAATTGTTTGTGGCCTTTACAGGACCCAGATTGGGTAAACCTGTTTCCAAAGTGACTTTATCCTCCTGGCTTAGAAACGTCATTACCTTTATCTACCAACAGAATAAGCTATCCTTACCTTTCAGAATAAAGGCTCATTCTACCAGATATATGGCTACTTTTATAGCATTTCATTCCAGAGCCTGTATGGATGATATCTGCACAGCAGCCACTTGGGCAAGACCTCATATTTTTATATCTCATTACAAATTGGATTTGGCCTCCAGGGGATGAGCATTTTTTGGTTCTATGGTGCTCAGAAATATCCTTCCTTAGGGCCACCCAGGACTCAAGTAGCTGGGCACTCGGTCCTATTTGTAATAAATGAACAAAGATTTACAACATCAGATAAAGAAGTTATGTCTTACCATAACGTTCCATCTGTGTTGTAGATCTTTGTTCATTCATTACTTCCCGCCCTCCTTCCCCCTGCCTGGACTTCTGGTGGACTTTAGGAACTCCTGGTTAGGGTATTTGCCCAGACAGAGCCTCCTATTATTTTTTCTATTACTACATCTATTATCTAAGGGCGGGCAAACTCGACCTGAAGTAACTAGGAGAGGGGCATTATGGCACGAGTTTGGAAATGGCCGTATCAGTTCCGAGGACAGAACCAAGGTCCTATTTGTAATGAATGAACAAAGATCTACAACACAGATGGAACGTTATGGTAAGACATAACTTCTTTTTTCGAATTTAAATAGTTAGTTTCTTCCACTTTTTCTTTTTCATTAATTTTGCAATGTTGTATACACAGCATATCTCAGTAACTATTCAAGCAAGACACATACTGTCAGCAGGATTTTCTTCATACGGCTGTGAGCTTTCATATGAGGCTATGCAGTTCTATCTGTTACCCGAATATTGAGATATTTAGAGAAATGAATGTTATTACAATTCAAATAAACAGTATACAAATAATATTCAATATCTCTTTAGCGGCATTAGACAGAGGTGAAATATCAATACAACTGTGTGCATCATCATATATATTTTAAGATGAAATCTTCTGATACCTTGTACATAACATAATTTTGGAATTATTAATGCAAATATGAACAAGCAATATTTGATGCCTAGAAACGTCAGTAGGAGTTAACTGCAAAAACGCCTGGAAGTGCACTTGGCTGTAATGAGTTAATTCTAAGCTACTTCACACAAATCACAAAGCTATAGATTTTGCCAGAAAATATCTGCTTGATCACTGCCAGCATTACTGAAAATAATAATCATACATGTTCTTCATGTACCATCAGTCAACCATCCCGACTAATTACCATGTTGATAACATACCTCTAAGAATCAACCCAGTGGTCAGGGATCTGGGTATGAATGTAGCCAGTAGCTTTACCTTCGACCACCACATGGCTACAGTGGTGAGGACATTTTTTTTTTGTTGGGCAACTTATAAGTAAGGGCATGGAATTTAGGTCCAAAGAGGTCATTATCTCATTATACTCTGCCCTTATCAAACCAATCATAGATTACAATGCTTTCTTCAGTATGTACCTGACCAGACATATGCAGCAACTAGAGCAACCCCAGAGGTTCTTTACAAAAAAAAAAATACAAGGCATAACAAACCTGCAATATGAAGAGCACCTTAAAGCCCTTTCCTTCTACTCAGTCTCCAGTAGATTGCTGAGGGGTGATCTTTGCCTGGCTTACAAGGCATCTGCAAACCCCACACCTATGAATCTCCTGCTTATTCGTAAGTCAAACAGTACCAGAAATACAAGGTCTAGGGAACTGAATTTTGTCTGTGACTTAAGCAGAACATGCTGGAGAGGCAGATATGTGTCCCAGAGACTGCCCCTCCTGTGGAACAGGCTTCCCGTCCTTGTGAAGCTCAGTTCGTCTGTTACCCAGTTTAAGGGCAACCTAGACCAGTGGATGGGGAATAGGAAATTTACAGTGTGCCTGGCACCCATGTCCCTTATGGACAGAGGTAGCTTATAAATGCCTGGCCCTTGGTGACCTGTTTGGGTATAGGACTTCATTATTCTTTCAGAAAACTTGGCTAGGCTTATTAAGCCCCCCCCCCCCCGGGTCATTAGCCTAGTAATAATCTATGAATCTGTGATTTATATTGATCACTGTTGCAATATTGTTAGTTGTATGGGTTATATCCTGCCAAGAATATAACAGGTGGCCAGCCTCCAAAGTTTCAGGGCACCTTCCACACACCCAAACTGTCAGACAGCTCAAGCTGAACTGACTAAAAGACAAGTTTGGGTGTGAAGCCCTTCGGAGCTTTACTGCCGCCAAAGAGTACACTCCTCTGAAGCTTTTGAGGATTATTGGTTGGCTTACACTTTTCTTTGCTGAGCAGATAAGTTCATTTTGAGGGGGGGAGACCTTCCATTTTCTTCAACCACTAGGTTATATAACCTTGAATGCTATAGTGTATCTACTGTTACAAAATTTAAATGTATGTAATGTGGAGCTTTTCTTCCCAGGCCTTTGATGAAAATGGGCATTGTCCAGTCAGACTTTTCCAGTAAACAAAGCAAATAAGTGGCCATAATTTTTTTTTTTCACTTTCCATGAGAGGTAGACATCTGCATTGTACACAGTGTCTGTCTTTGGTGGTCTGGGGAGAATATGTATGATAGCAACTAATCATTGACACAGTAGACTAGCAAACGGCATTGCCATTTTTAAGTGCTTTGTTTCCTGGTTGAGTTCTTGCTTTTATTCCTTCTGCATTCTGCCCCTGTCTTTGTATGGGTTTTATCCAGGTACTGTGGTTTACTCCAACAGTCAAAATACATGCCGTAGGTGAATTGGCATTCCTCCATTTTGCCTTTTAGTAACCGTACAGTGCAGTAGGTTATTTTGTGAGAGATCTCGCTCATCAGGGTCAGTGTCAGTAGTCAGTATGTGTATATATGTGTGAAGAAATAATTTCCAAAGTTTTATCTGTGGGGACCATATGTGTAACTCTTCTGATAAACATAAAAAAAAAACAGGTAACGTTATTATCTTTAAAAATAAGGTATAAAATGCGTCACATAACATTCTAGATACTCAGATCTTTGTGGGGGTGTCTAGTGGACCCCAGACACCTGTATAAGGGGATTTGACACAGGCATAGTAGGCAAACTGATAGTCAGACTGGAACAACAGGAACCAAACAGGAAAAAAACAACAGGAGCAAATTCCACCAAGGATTTATTATACACTGGAAAAGTCTCTCTCTGACGTCTCGGCCAAAGCCTTCAAGGAGAATAAAATACTTACATAAAAAAGCAGTATATATACACACCCATTACAAAGTGATTAAACAATTAATCAATTTAAACAGCATATTGGCAAGATAATACTTTCCAATTGAGCTCTTCATTTAGCCCAAAAGGAAACATAGTTTTAAATTTTAAAATATACACAGCTTCTTTCTGCACTAAAACAGTTTTGATACTTATATTATTAAACATATATACACCAACTTGTTCCAATATAGTTGCTTTCAAGCCATCACTACAATTATTATGGGCTTCTAAAAAGTGCACTGCAACTGGGCTATCTTTCTTACAATTTCTAATGTCTTTTAAATGTTCTAAAAATCTTATTTTAAATGCCCTCTTTGTTTCCCCAATGTAAAACTTGTTGCAAGGACATTGTAAAGCATAGATAACACCCACAGAGTTACAACTAAATAAACCATGACTATCAAACTTAACATTATTAATAAATTCAAAATTGGATACAATATGTTTACAAGCCTTGCATTTCCCACAAGGGAAGGTCCCAACTCTAACAGGTTCCATATACATTCTTCTGATAGTCAGACTCTGCCCTGTGCTCCTCCTAGTCTAAATCTGGCCCCGCTAAGAGGTGTACTTAAAAAGAAGGTCACTTTAGCTAGTCTATGGGCCATGTACTGTCTTAGAGCAACAAGCTGGAATATATTACTGTGATCATTTTTTCCTCATTTTCCTTGTAATCTAAAGCCAGACGTGTATATAGGTGACAACTTCTGTGGGGTGGGGTTGGGAGGCATGCTGTGTATATATGTCTGATAACAGTAAGTTCAAATGCATTGCTGTGGGCATTTGTTCTTTCACTTTCATTCCAGTCTGATTTCAGTGGTGTACACAGAATGTGGCTGTCATTTTGGGAGGGTATGGGTGAGGAAGCATGCTGTGTATATTTATGACAGCAACAGGTTGAACTGTATATTGAAACATAAGCCTTTGGCCATAAGTTATTTCACTTTTATACCAGTCTAACACCAAAGTGGTACACAGAAGGTGACTAACTTTACTGGGGTGGGTAAGGAGGCAGCGGTATTCCAAAATATGATGTATGCATCCTCATAAGCATTTGTTTTCTCATTTTATTCAGAACTATTGTTAGTCATCTTTGAACATTGAGCTTTGGACACAGTTTCTTCCTGAAATAAAAAAAAAAATAAGACTGAATGTTTTTTCCTTACTTATGATTTTTGTTGAGGCCATCACTGGATCAAAAGACAGAAAAACTTTGAGCTACACCTCAGAGCATCTAGAAGGAACTTGGTGGATTTTGGGGCCTGTCATTCCTCAAATTCCCAGCTTAATTAATTTCCTTCTGCCATTTATTACAGTGCAGTCTTGACCGTTATGGTGTGCTGATTGAGTAAGACAAAAGTATGAAAACACAAGAGAATCTGGATGGACGAATCAGAAGGCTATTGGGGGGGTGTGGATCAGTGTGCAGTAGGAAAGGTGTCATGGTGTAGATAGTTAATAAAGTAGTTAGAATGAGCAGGTGCGTAGGAAGTATGTGGATGAAAGTGACTTATCCAATTTGGTGTTTGATTATAGGTGAACTGCTGTTTAACTGCCAACGTTAGTTCCTCCCATGCAGTTGCATCCTGTATCCTCTAAATGCTGTGAGGTCAGCATTTGTTAATGGAAGTGAGGATAACAATCAAATACTGCCAGTAGAAGGTAAACTAAAGAAGTAGGTGGAAGGAAGCATAATCAACTTTATTTTTTTTCCAGTGGGGCCAGTGGTGTAAGGTAAGTGTAGCTACAGCAAGGTATTTTTTTTAATCTCTGTGTTCTAGCTGTAGTCCTCTGAACATGCAGAGTGAGCTGAATCAAGATTGCTTTTACCCATGATCTGGTGGAGTGTGTGCACACACACACAGACACACATACAGTCAGTTTAACACAGCCCCAAATGATGTGTTTAGAGACATATTATTGATGGATGTGTGCTGCTGGTGATAATTCTTTGGGTAGAGCTTAGTTCACTATTTGTGTAGGAAAGCAACAAAAGTGCGCTTAGTTATTTATTAGTTACTTATTTAAATAGCATGAAACATGACGTATCAGGGCCTCTGGAATTACTGTTTAACTGTAGGGCAGGCTTTGTGCCTCATGAATGGAGAAAGGCAACAGTCATCCCTCTGCACAAAGGTGTGGGCCATCTGCAGACCCTGGAAACTACAGACCCATAAGTCTCACTAGTCTTATATGTAAAGCCATGGAAAGAATGATCATGGAGATGATTAACAGAGATATAGTAAACCTCCAGACACCGGACCCAGCCCAGTTTGGTTTCAGAGGTTTTAGAGTTGACCCAGTAGTCAGGGACTTAGGAACACACATAGATAGTAATCTAGCCTTTGAGCATCACATGTCTGCAGTAGTGAGGAAATCATTTTATGTTGCGCAACTTATAAACAAAGGTATGGCATCTAAGTCCAAAGAAGTCATTGCTCCACTGTATTCAGCATTCATCAGACCTATCGGGTTCAGGCACCTAGGGAGCAAGACATTTCCCTGTGGTACATTTGACTGGGGGACACATGGCTGAAGTGACAGTCAGCTGCAGAGAAATATAGCTGTTTGCAAATTCCCTGTGAGCAAAGAGAAGAATGTGTTGCCATGCCCACAACTTCAAGAACCAAATGCACAGGGGAAAACAATGTCCATGGTCCCCAAGAGAACATGAGACAGCAGGCAATATGGCAGGCATCAGCAGCAGGCTGGTCAGAGGGCATGTCAGTGGCAGTACAAATGCAGTGCACAATGAGCAGTGTCTTTATAATCGGTATGTGTGGGCACTACCCCCTTTACATTGTCTAGGGAACATTGCCTAAAATGCATACTGGAGCACAGATGTGACTACAGTAGCCTGCAGGATTTCCTCCATGCTGTAGCACACTTCTACATGTTGTAGTTACATAAGTATGTACTATACACTGAGCACAACACTCATTACTTCTTTTGCCTCCATGCATTTGGTTATCAAAGCTATGAGCATGGCAGTATGTGCTTCTCTTTGCCCACAGGGAATTTGCAAACAGCCATATTTCTCTGCAGCTGAGTGTCACTTCAGCCATGTGTCCCCAGTCAAATGTACCACAGGGAAATGTCTCGTTGCCTAGGTGCCTGAACCCAGACCTATCAATGAGTACAATGCCCCCTTTGGTATGTACCTAACCAGGCATATCCAACAACTGGAATGTCCACAGGGGTTCCTCACTAAAAGAATACAGGGCAAAAGTAATGTGTCTTATGCTGACCGCCTCAAGGCCCTATCCCTGTATTCTGTCTCCTACAGGCTTTTGAGGGGAGATCTATGGCCTGGCATACAGGGCATTGTCAGACCCCACTCGGATGGACCTCCTGCATATCCACGAAGCAAACATTACCAGAATTACCCGTTCTAAAGACTTAAACCTTGCCTGTTATATAAATAGGACCTGCTGGAGAGATAGGTATGTATCCCAGAGACTATCCTGTCTGTGGAACAGGCTCCCCATCCATGTGAAGGAGAGTTCCTCCCTAACCCATTTCAAGTGCAACTTGGACAATTGGATGGGAAACCAGAAATTCATCCTTGGTTTGGCACCTATGTCTCTAATGCAAACAGGTAACCTGTAAGTGGTTCATCTCCCAGGCACATGGTTGCAATTATCAAGGGTGTCAGAACTTGTCAGAGATTTGGGATGCATGGCTAGGCTTAAAAAGGCCATGTGGCTGTTAGCTAGTAAACACCTGTGAACTGTGGGCACAGTGCAGCAACCTTCTCTTCCCTATGCCCACAGTGAATTGGAAGCAGCCATCTTTCTCTGCAGCAGAACTGCAGTTCAGCCATGTGTCCCCAGCCAGTAGTTCCTGCACGGAAATGGCTTGCAGCCTATAAGCCTGAATCTGTCCTAATAGTGTGAGCTCCAATACTTGAGAATCAGACTGCAATTCATTAAAAAAAGCAAATATCAAAATTCATTGTTACACTTTTAAATTAATTTTGGAGAGGGAAAAGCCCTTCTGAACCCCTGAAGCCACATCCCTGCTACTTGTATGTACTGTCAGATTCCAGTGTTTTGGAGAAGGTTGTGAATACTTTGAGATACTATAGTTTATATATATATATATATATATATATATATATATATATATACATATATATATATATATATATATATATGTATATATATATATATAGTTGCACTTCATAATCTTGAAAGACTGAAATCTCGAATTTCAGTATTTTGAAACTATAAAGCCGGACCATTCACATTCCCGAAACCCACAATCACAACTCACACAATCACGAACATACACACACCATACAACACATAAAACACGCACACCATTCTACCCACAGCACACAAACCATACAATCCTACACTACATATAAGCAAGGGGGCAAGCCCCCTCCAACCCCTATGTGGGGGGCTGCACCCCCCCCTACTTATATATACCAACTCCGAGATCGGACATAATGAGAAAAAAAATTCACACCACAGCATTCTACACTCGCTCGCACACACACACACACACAAATACACATCACACATAAACAAACACCAACACATCCAACACTCCCACTCATACTTACACCTCCCTACCCCCACACACATACAACGAACAAAAACACACACATACACTCACTCACCTTCAATTCCAGACAACATCTCAGCCAAACACTTCACGTACCGTACCGGAAATGCATAAGCATGGAATCGAGATATTCGAATTCGTGCTTATGCACTTTCGGTATTCTGAAATTTCGCTTTCATGGTCCCGGAATACTGAAATTCGAGATTTCAGTATCTCGAGATTATGAAGGGGAACTAATATGTATATATATATATATATATATATATATATATATATATATATATATATATATATAAATAATGTTCCCCAGTCTCATTTACATTTATGCTGTTCTGAGGATGGCACTTATCCTGTGTGGACTTTCAGTAGGTGCTACCCTTTCACCTATCTTACAGCTACTGGTAGTTGTTATTTACCTGTAGATACAGTTACAAGGTGCATCACCCTTATGTCACTGTTACAAAAGCAGTGACTTATGGTATTCCTTTCAGTTTTAGATTTAACTCCACTATTTTTCCTCTTAGCAGGCTACTACCCTCCCTGTATTAAAATTCCATTTTCCACTCCGACACTGATGCAAGAAGGTGAGTCTACAGGTAAACAGAGTCCTCTATTTCAATCTATATGGCAGTACAGAAACCCAGAAGGTCTCTAGATGATGTTTAACTCATGTATCTCTGCTTGTATCTATGCAGTACAATTTCATATCTGTCTCAAGATGCCTGCCTTACATTTTAAGGCTATTAATACCAAAGGGTTCTTAAACTATTAAACAAACCAGAATACAACTCCCACATGCACACACTTGTGTGTGGGTGTATACCCAAATTCCTGACATAGGGTAGTCCAGTACTGTACAAGCCAATGATGTGTAGTTTAATCTATCTGCCATCACAAAAACAGTTCCATCAAACTTTTGATTTGTCACAATCATACCCCTTTAAAAGGTCCCAAAACCTTCATATGCAACAGTTTACAGTTGCATAGCAAATGCTTGCCCATTGGCCAAAATTTTAGATAAAATATATAAAGTCAGACACGGATTTATATAAAATATGACATATTAACTGACAAACAGCATGGCTTTAGTCCTAACTATAACACAGTCAGTGCCACCTACTAACTTACTAATCAAATTTGCGGTCACTGGGAGGGACACATGCAGTCTGTGCAGCTGCGTGTATATTTTAAATTGCAGAGGTGTTGCTCTAGACTGCGAGTTTAGGATCAGGACTTCTGGAACTGTACATGCATAGATAATTTGATTTAGAATGCTTCGGGTCTGGTAAGTTTAAACAGTGTGACTGTCAAAATGGGCCATTCTTTTGTTGTTTGAAGAGTGCTTAAGGGACAGTCCCAGTGTTCTACAGTTGCTCTCAGAAAAACATTCCTGCATATCACCCACTTTGCAAAATTATTGTTATAATCCTGTCTGCCAGTCCCCAGTCAAAAGGAATTATCTTTATCACATTGTCGCTGCCAACATTCCTTGCAATACCTTTAGATGATCTTCATATGGATCCCTGCAGCAGTATTCTTAGATATATGGGGTTATATCCTACATAGGATATAAAAGTTGACCAGTTTCCAAAGTGTCAGGGCACCTTCCACATACCCAAACCATTAGTCAGCTCAAAATGAGCTGACTAAAATGTCAGGTTTGGGCACAAAGCTCCTTAGATCTTTCCTGCCACTGAGAACAGAGCTCCTGTGCAGGCTTTCGAGGACTGAGGTTGGCTAACAATGTTCCAGTGCTCGGCAGGTAAGTTTCCTTTGGGTAAAAATCTTCTACATTACTATTTTACTTGTGAAAAGTTAGTTTTTCTTAAAAAAACAAGCCCTTTTAAGGACTGAAATAGTATTATTATTGACTGCCACGTGACTTGGGTAATTTTTACTTTTGTGACAGAAAGTAGTTAATAGTTGTTTAAATCTATTTTTTCTGCAGATAAACTGTACTTATTTTACTTTGGGGCTACAGAAAGTGCTTTGTTATGCGTTTTTATTTGGGAGGGAGTTAATTTTTTGCTGCTGCTGTTCTTTTTTTACTGACTATTGCTGTTACGCTTCTGCAGGGAACAAGCACAGTTTTCAGTTTGATCATGGAACAAATTGTAGATCAGTGTGTATGATATACTTTTAAGAAGCTTTTCAGTGAATCAGCACATGCATATAAGTACTGAGCACGTGCAAGCAAGACTGCAAGCATCCAAGTATGTAGTCAGTTAGTAGTTAGTTCATTTAAGTTTAATGTTCCTGCCATCCATCCTGATGTATTTGTATACAGTAAACTACTTAAATGAATACCCAAACCTCAACGTCTTCTTAATGCACATAAGAAGAGTGACGTGGTGTCAGAATGGGATCCAGAGTTACAGCCATGAGGCAACCAGTTAAAGGTGGAGGAATATACAGGAGTGTATCACCCTTACTGCTCAAACAACTCACAAAATGGGTCAGAAACAAATTCCAGGTACTAAAACTTGCTTAAATGATTTCTTTCACTATAAATATAAAACAAAGCATTCAGAATGCTCAAAACGAATTTCTTATTAAACGAAATGTCCGAAACTGCAAGGAATTGATAAAAATATTCAAAATAATTATGAAAATGTTTGAAACAATATCTGAATTGCATAAAATGTACAAAAAAAGGGAAATGCCATATTTTTTCACTATGTGCTACTTTTTCATGTATATTCAAAATATCTGAAGTGTGCAAAGTGTTTGCAAGTGTGTGCAGTATTACAGTGCAGTTATTTCACAAAGTAAAGTTGTTTCAAAGAATATTGCACAAAATACAGTTATTTCGAGGCATATTTCGCAGAGTACAGCATTTTGAAGAGTTTATTGCGCATTTGAATATTATTACAAGTACCTTGTGTGTGTGAATGTTCATATGTAATTACAAGGGCCATTTTGCATTATGTTTTACTATAATCTGTGGGCATGGTAGAAGGTTTTCGCAGCCCTGCACTGCTTACATTTGATAATAATATTGCAGAAAATTGGAGAGTGTTTGAGCAGGAATACGATATTTTCATACAGGCTGCCTTTTCCTGACAAAGATGCACGTACAAAGACATTTATTCTCCTTAATTTATCTAGTTCAGAGGCCATGTGTATGCACCTGCTGTGTTTGCAGTGGAGGAGGAAGACCGCCATATATTGGTACCGACTGAAAGAAGGGAAGACCCAGAATGCTTAAAACGTAAATTTAGAGAAATATGTAACCCCCAAACAAATATTACAATGGAAAAGTACTTATTTTACACAAGGGATCAAAAACCTGGTGAAACTTTTGCAGCATGTATAACTGAATTGAGAAACAAGGCTAAAACGTGCCAAGTTGGTGATTTGAGATATGAGTTGATAAAAGACAGGCTTGTGTGTGATATTAATAATGACACAATGAGAAGGGTTTTGCTTCAAGACAGTGATTTAATGTTAAATAAGGCTATTGAGATTTGTCAGATATACAAGCTTACAGAAAAGCACACAAGTATGCTTGCAAATCAGAAAAGCTGTGGAAGGCACAGTGACAAAGCTCATGTAGATAGTATGCAGCACGTGGTTACAAGAAACAGGCCCAAGCACATGGAAGCTACCGCAGGTCCTGTAACAGTCCCTGGGAAACTCTTGAGTCTTTCCAGCAAATGCCAGTGCATGCTCAGTGAAGCATAAAGGTGAGTCAGCAAAGTCAAAACATGTGTCCCCACCTAGCTTCATACTTAGGTGTTGTAATTATGGTGGTAATCATGAACGCAGAAGAGAAAAATGCTTAGCTCTTGGTCAGCAGTGTCATTCTTACAATAGGTGGAATCATTTCAAAATGTTTTGTAAACCAAATAAGGCACATTCTTATATTAAAAGAGGGCATCCCAAGAGGCAAGTTGATCAGTTACAAAGCTGCAACCCTACTTTTTATGTTGATGGTGTTTCTGTGCTTGGTGAAACAGTCAATGCAGTAGATTTGTGGGCAAAGAAGGAGATCTTTTGTAGTATTTGTATTAATGGGAGTCCCATAGAGCTCAAAGTAGATACCGACTCAAAGTGCAATGTTATGTCAGCAGAAACATTTGCTAGAGTAAAAGCTACAGAACAACTTGATTTGACAAAGTGTGCAAAGCTTGTTGCTTATGGTGGTGAAAGGATGCAAACTGAAAGCTCAGTAGTCCTTTCATGTTACTTGCAATTTTTCTTATTCAAGAGACACATGCAGTCATTATTAGGCCTCAAAGACAGTTTGAAAATGGGACTGATTTTACTTAATAAACATCTCAAATTTCACCCAAACTGTTTTTTCTGAGTATGCTGATATTTCTGCAGACAAACTAGGCAAACTACCAGTTGTGTACTCTATGAAGTTAGACCCAGAGGTCAGCCCAGTTATCGGACCAGCATGGAAAGTTCCAGTAGCTATACAAAGCAGAGTCAAAGCCTAGCTAGATAAAATGATGCAGCTAGGATTAATTTGTCCAGTAGAAGAACCTACTGAATGGGTATCCTCCATGGTTGTAGCTCATAAGAAAAGCTCAGATGATATCAGAATATGTATTGATCCAAGAGATCTGAACAAAGCATTAAAAAGGCCTCATCATCCAATATGCACAATTGAAGAGGTTGCTGCCCTCATGCCAAACATCATTGTTTTTCTGTCTTAGATGCAGAGAGTTCATTTTGGCAAATTTTACTTGACCAAAAATCTTCATTATTAACCACATTTGGTACGCCATTTGGAAGATGCAGATTTCTGAGAATGCCATTTGGAATAAATTCTGCCAGTAAAATCTTTCAGTGTGCAATGGAGCAAATTTTATTCTGGCTCTCCTTCTGTGCTATTATAGTAGATGATATTCTAGTTGGAGGCAATGGTGAAGTCGAACATGATGGGAACCTCAAGAAAGGTCTGGAAAGAGCATGTGAAGTGAATCTTAAGCTGAATCCTCAGAAGTGCAAGTTCAGGCTATGAGAAGTTAGTTATCTTGGTCACTTGTTTACCAGTTCAGGGCTTACGACCAGATCCTTTAAAGCAAATAGCAATTCTTGAGATGCCAGCTCCAGACAATGTTCAGGCCCTACAACGTTTTCTTGGCATGGTCAGTTATCTAGGCAAGTTCAATCCAGATTTAAGTAAACTTTCAGCACCATTATGAGAGCTGACACTCAAAGATATAATTTAGTTATGGTCAGAACAGCACCAAATAGTATTTGATGTCCTGAAACAGAAAATTGTAACCCACCAGATCTCAGCTACTATGATGTTCACAAACCAGTTACTCTTTCCTGTGATGCTTCTAAATTTGGTTTGGGTACAGTCATTCTTCAAGAGGGTAAACCAGTAGTCTATGCATCGAGATCTCTTACCCAAACTGATATGCAGTATGCCCAGATTGAGGAAGAGCTATTGACAATTGTGTTTGCATGTTTGAAGTTCCACGATTATATTTATGGTTGACCTATCCAGATCAAAACTGACCACCAACCTCTTGTCACTATTTTGAGAAAGCCTATGCATACAGCTCCAGCTAGACTGCAACGTATGATCCTCAGATTGCAAAAGTACAATTTCAATATTGTTTATACAAAAGGCAAAACTTCTTTATCTTGCTGCTACTTTATCCAGATCACCTAGAAAAAAATACAGAATAGCATAATGATGAGCAGCTTGATTTTGAGGTCATGGAAGTGAGAAATTTTTCTTCCACATGTCTTGATGAGCTCAGAACTCACACAACTTCAGATCCAATTCTCCAGAAGCTAAACCTCTTTATCAGTCGAGGATGGCCTTCAAGGCAGTCTTGTTTACCAGTAGAAGTGCAACCTTATTTTCCATTTAGAGATGAGATTGTTAGACAATGGTATTGTCATGAAAGGTCCTAAGGTGGTTGTTCCAAAATCTAAGATCTTGCATCATGGCCACCCAGGAACTGTTTCTACCAAAAGAAGGTGAGAGGTCTAGTATTTTGGTCTGGTATGTCAATAGACATTGAGAAAGTACTTTCATCTTGTTCAATATGTAATAGTACAAAGCTGCAGCAACAGAAAGAACCACTTCAGTTAAGCCAGATTCTTGAACTACCTTTGTCGACATTAGCCACAGATATCTTTGAGTGGAATGGTCAGCATTACTCGGCATTAGTAGACTCTTATTCAGATTGGTTCAAGATTGACCTACTTTCCAACCTAATGTCTAGTACTGTCATTACTAAGTTGTAGGCATTAATGAATCCCAGGCTGTGTTTGTAGTATGCAGCACAAACTATGACCCATGAGGTCATGGTGACACACCATGGCCAAGATCATACTTCTCAACTTCTTAGCACAGGAAATCAGGACACAGCCAAATATAATGGGAAACAAAGGCCCATAAATAAGAACATATTTTAAATATTGCTTTTATAAACTTGAGAGTTGTTAGAATAGCAGGTTTTGTAATAACATTAATTTTTTGAATGATATGAAGTCTAAAACTTAAATGTCTGTCACTGTTTACCGAGCTTAATCCTCAGTCATTTGCCAGAAAATTACAAATTTTATGGGGAACAGACTGACAATATGAGGCAGAAATCTGGACAGTTGAGAGGTATGGCTAAGATCTAGCTTTATAATAGCTTGCATAGAAACAGCAATCTGCAAAATCATCAACGTTTTGTGGAATAAAATGCCAAATTAGCTAAATTCACTTGGTAACCTCTCAGTGTGTAAGAAAAAGATAAAGTCCACTTGAAAATGAAGGATACTGTGATTTTTTCAGTCATATAGGCTACATTTGTTTGCCTTGGTGTTGACATTGATGTCTGTTGCACTGTCACACACCCGTTTTTTTATGGACAGTACTTAGATTTAGTGCTGCTGCACTGGCGCACAGTTGCTGGTTCCAGCACTAGTTGTTCTTACCTCTTGTTAGCAAACTTTTAGAGTTGGCATTTTCTGTACCCATTCCCATTCACATATGTATACACTAAAATAATTTGAAGATACAAAGTTTTGTGATAATAGGATGCTAATAAGTACTGTAGCATGCCTTTGATTTGGTAGGGTTATCTAGTTACACAAGAATTGCTATGCTACTATTATGAATATCTTGGCTGCATTATATTGCTGTGCTGCCGACTTGCACTCCATGCTTACTGAGTCATTCACTGTAAAATCTGGGATGTGATTGTGTCTGATTTGTTTTATTTCCTGCACTGTTGAGTGTGACTATGGGTACTTGTTTAGTAGTACTACCTTGAATTGAAATCCAGTATGTTTAATTTTCTTTCCTGTATTTATGAGTATTTTTCTAATCTGTTGCTATGCATAGTAATCTTTAACGCGCATTTGCCATGTGGCCTGGTTCCTGGCTGAAAACAATCCTTGGAGCAGTCCACCCTCCTGGTTAACAGATGATGTAAAATAAAATAAATGCATAAAATGAAAGACAGGGTGTTTAATACTTTCTCACAAATACAAACTAGTATCCGAGATTGTTGATAAGAAAGGAAGAAGTAACTTCCCTCCCCACAGAAATCCCAAAGTTAGAGATTTTTAATTGGTACAGCAAAGAAAGTGGATGTCCTACCTATCCCTCAAAGTATGCTACAAAAGGGCTAGCTAGAAGGACACTGAAGATATCCTCTTGGGTTATGTCACAAGTTATGGATACATTTTGGCTTATTTTCTATCAGATATAGGAACAGTCTGTTAATGTGGTCTCAGTACTGAGGGAAGCGGATCATATATTCTGACTTCCTGCTAAGATTGTTTTTTTGGTGAGGGCTGAGACCTCCAAGCCATAACCTATACTTCAGTCTCCATATGGCCATCCTTCTGACTTCCTGCTAAGATTGTTTTTTTGGTGAGGGCTGAGACCTCCAAGCCATAACCTATACTTCAGTCTCCATATGGCCATCCTTCAGAAAGAGAATTGTGGGTGCTGGATATGGAAAGCAAGTGTTCACACCCTACATCTTGTCAGTTAACAGACAGATTTTTGTACTTTCAGTGTGAACTCTTGGCTGAAGCACAGCAGTACACAGAGGAAATGCCTGAGGGAGAGCTTAAGAAGAGTCTGAAGACATGCGCTTCTTTAGCCTCTATTGTGGATTTTCTGATGGCTTATAGACTTTATGATATGGTGGATAGGTCTTCCAGGACAGTAGGATCTGGCATTGCCTTACCCTAACCCTTTCATGCAGGGTAGATTTGCCCTTTAGAAGCCCCCCCCCCCTGTTTGGACCAGAGGCTGATAATTCACTCAGATCTGGGAATGAGGAAAGGTAAAATCTTTTGGCAACAGTTGTTAGCCCCCCACCTGAACACACACAATGCTCATTCTATCAAATTTAGAGGAGTTGTTCATCATATTAATCACTGCTGCAGTAGCATTACCGATATGGGTTATATTCTGCCAAGGATATAAAGCCAGCCAGCTTCCGAAGCTTCAGGGCACCTTCCATGGACCCAAACTGTCAAGCAGCTCCAGCTGAACTGACTAAAAGACAAGTTTGGCCACAAAGCCCTTCAGAGCTTTTTTGCCAGCAGAGGGAAGGAGACTGAGCCCTGAAAGGGTAATGCTAGGAACAACAAAAAATAAAAGTTCCCACCCTGGCATAAAAAACATCAGTAAACAAGGGGGAAGGGGGGATGGAGGGAAGGAGTGGCTACTACAGTAGTCATCATTAGAACATCTACTGTTATGGTAATCTCAACTTACATAACCGTACTATGTTCTTTATATTGGTCACTGCTGCAGTAGCTTTAGCTATATGGGTAGATTACCATAGCTAGCTACATTTGGGAGGTGGAAGGAGAAGAGTCCAGGAGCCCTTGGAGAATGGTCTTAGCAAAGGTTGATCTGGACCTAGGGAAGGAATCAAGCTTATAGTGCTTTGAAGAAGTAATTACAGAGAACCAAGAAAACTTCTAGAATTCAACCCTTTCCAAAAAGCTGTAGATGAAGCTAGTGCCCTAGTGAAGTGGGCCTTGAACCCTGCCGGGAATAGTTTTGTTATGGTGAGTATAACATGTCATCTGTTATTCTTAACTTCCCAAGAAATAAACAATTGATTTGAAGATCTGAAATATTTAGTTCTGTCAAGATAGTACCTGAGTTTTCTGTGGACATCCAAGGTATGGACTACTTTCTCCCTCATTTTTAGGTTCATGAAAGAAAATGGGGAGATGGATAGCTTGGCTTAAAGTAAACTCTGATACCACTTTAGGCATAAAAGAAACCCTGTCCGTATGGAAAATGAGATAGGGTTGGCTCACCATAAGAGCTTGCAACTCCAGTATCCTTCTTACTGAGGACAGATCAATCAGTAAAACTGTTTTCCATGTTTAGAATCTCAAGTCAACCAGATTGGCTGGTTCAAACAGAGCAAATGTTAGCTTGTCTAACACAAAATTAAGATCTGAAGGAGGGGGCATTGTTTTTCATGGCAGCCTCATGCAAAACTCCTTTCAAGTACATTTTGACATGAGACTGCATTGAAAGAGGAGGATTCACAGGCAGACATGCTGAAATGGTCAATAAATGAACCTTAATAGAGGAATAAAAAAAAATATTGTAGACAACTAACCCTGAATGGGTGGTGGTTATATTGTTGGCACCAACTAGAAAACCTTTTCCATTTGCTAATATATGAATCTGATGTTCATTGTCCTGATTCATCTGATTTAACCTTTGGGACTTGGATCTGACTCAGATCCGGCCTTGGCAACTTCAAACCTTCAGATCCTGGGCTCTGACTCCTTCCCTACCCATAATTTCCTATCAGCTGTCAGATTACCTCAGATCTCATTTGTTGCTTCAACTGAATTGTCACAGAGGCTCTGAGTTTGTTTTTTGGGATAAGTGATTTTAACTTTCTAGTTTTTTCATATTTTCTTCTGTTTCTCCTCCCCTAACACAATATACATAAATATAATATCCTTTCAACGTATTCTAATTATGTTTTGAAACTGGTATTTATAGTTATGGTAGTTATGTATAGTTATTTTTTCTTGTTGCATGCTTATAGTTAGAGTAGGCATTGTAGTTTAAGATTTGTAGTGTGTCTGGACATCCTTAAAATGTCAGACAAAAATTTGAAGAAGTTTGGGAAGTGTGGCCACAAAATCCCTCCACAGGATCCCCAGTCCCTGTGCATACACTGTTTGCGAGCAGCGCACCTGGATACAGAATGCAAAGCCCGTACTTTGTTTTGTCATGTAGTTCTACAGAGCAGAATAAACACACTAATTTTGAAGGAACTCCTTCCATGTACTTCAGGGTCTTCTGTAGTTTCTCCTACAGCTTCGACCTTTAGGGAGAAAGAGAAGGAAAAAGACAAAGATAAAGAAGCTCCAAAGTGAGAAGAGCCATTTAATGACAAGATTCCAGAGGTGGGCATTGAAAAAGCCAGAAAACTGTCCCTTGATTCCACAGTCTTAATGGGTCTGGCAGCAAAAATACTGAAGTCATCAGATATTAAGCCTTGGATTTGCTGTCCATTTCTATCCAGGCTTTTTTTTTCTGGATCCAATCAGCCCTCGACTCCATTCCCCCATTCTGCAGCAATGATCCAGGTCTTCATCAATTGCTTCTTCTAGGTCTCCTTGTTCTTTGAGGAGCCTCACTGAAGCCAAAGTTGACAAGAAGATGCAGAAATTCTTTTGGATGCAGATATAGAGTGGGGGTCCTCCCAGCTCCGCCTCCTCTGATAGAGTCAGGAACTTCACCATCGACTCTTCCCTGTTTGCCTGTACTGCAGGTCTGTCATTTGGAACCGAAGCTCTTGTGTCTGAAAATCTCCAGAGCACCTATGTCAACACCAGTAGTGCTGTGCACGACCTAGTCTCGCTCAACTCCGAACCTGTCAGTTTGAGACTAGAGTCGGAGTTGATGTCCGAGGAGAGGGTTTGACTCCAAAGTTGCCAAGAGCTGTCCCTTTGTCACAGAGTTTTGTCTCACGATAGCTCGGCTCTAGTGTCAGCCTCAGAGCTGGGAAGGGTTGGGGTTTCGGGTTCTCTTTCTGTACCAGCTTGTAGAGAGACTTCCTTGGCTCCTACCTTTTCCCTGGCCTTTGATGCCTTCCATCTTGTCCTCTCACATTCGAGGGAAGAAGTCCCTTCATCCTTTTAGGATCCGACTCAACCTCAAACTTATTGTGCTCCAGAATTTCCTTCTTCTCCTCAACAGAGGACAGTCAGTATCCAAAACTATTAGGGAAGTGCTTTCTGTTTGAGTTCTCAGTCTGATTCAGACTCATCCCCAGATATACTCAGGAAACAAATATGCAGATGGAAGCACTTGGATTCATCACTAGAATCTGTCACAGAATACATGGATTCGGAAGTAAGGGAAGGTTCCCCGAGATCCCCGTTTAGAGCCATTTGCTTTGGAGAAATTCTAAAATTGGTCAAACAGAAAGAGGGACGGTCCATAAATACGCCTTCCCCATAAGACTCCATGATCCTGGAGGCTTTTGGAGCTGGCTGTTCAACATCATGGGTGGTCTCTCAACCCATCACCTTTATTGATCTAGTGGCTGAGTGAACCTGGAAGGAGCCTGATACAGTAGAGCCAATATCCAAGAAAT
This sequence comes from Protopterus annectens, assembly GCF_019279795.1. Lineage (NCBI taxonomy): Eukaryota > Metazoa > Chordata > Ceratodontiformes > Protopteridae > Protopterus > Protopterus annectens. Next base: position 927,690,158 of record NC_056746.1, read on the forward strand.
CCAACAGGATTCTGGTGGTGCCAAAAGACAGACTTCACTGAAGTAAGGATCTCCCATGGATGCCATGGTCATAAAGGCAGGCAACAAAAAAGGAACTCTCAGAGGAGAGTTTGTCTTTCAGTCCCCCTAACAGGAGGCCAGGGCCTTGGACAGATTTGGAAAATGGATATATGCTTCGGTGACTGAGAGCACTGAACTACATAGCCCTTATTATTTGGTTCCAAAGAAATTTGACCAAAGGGACTACCAATTCTATTTCAGGTAATTTGCAATGAACGTTCAGAAGACAGTGGAATCTCAACTTTTCTTGTCTTGTATTTTGAATGTCTCCATGTGTCTGCTTTCAAATGCAGCTGTTGCACAGCCAGAGCAGCTAGCCTTATACTGCCATACCATGATGCGATTTTGTGATTTTGCAGAGGACTTTAATATATCCTTCATCACTGCTCCTTTTGATGGCACTTCATTGTTTGGCCCGAAAAGTTAAGGAAAAACGAATGAGAAGCAAATAAGATGGCAAGACCCTTTTTGCTGTTGAAGTCTGTTTCTCCACTCCTCGGAGAACCTTCTCCAGGAATCATGGGGAAGAAAATGCAATTCTGAAAATCACAAGGTCCTACCCAAGAAGTTTTTTTGGACAGACCTCCCTGCAGCAGAGGAGGAGGTAACTTCAGTAGACATTACCCAAGAGGCAGAATCAACTGCAAAACCTTTGACTTCATTGACCCTTTTCTCAGAAATCTTTCCAGTGCTTCTGAAGGGTTATCCATCTGTAACACTCGGGAGGCAGTTGGGGGGGGGGTGCCTATCCCTACACACTCAAACCTTGCGGGCCATCACTTCACATTTTCGGGTGTCACAGGTAATAACTAGAGGGTACTCAATATCATTTCTAACAATGCATCAAGCAAAAGCAGGGATTCCTTTAGTACCACCCAATCAGTTGGAATCCACAATAGCAGAAGTAAACAAGCAGTTGGAAAAAAGTCATCCAGCAGGTCCCTCCAGACCAGATATGATTCAGTGTCTACTCCATGTTCTTTTTAGTTCCAAAAAAGACATGGGACTTAAGGACAATATTGGATCTAAGTAATTTAAAGCAATATGTGAAATAGAGAAAATTCCAGATGGTCACAGTTGGCCCATTTTGCCTGCACTCAAAAAGGATGACTGGATCTGCTGTATTTATCTCCAGGATTCCTATTGCCACATAAAAATACACAGACACTGCAGGAGATTTCTGTTTCCATGTGGGAGCAAATAATTTGCAGTTCAGAGCTCCGTCCTTTGGACTCACCAGAGCTCCCACCAAGGTATTTACTAAATGCATGTCAGCAGTAATAGCCTATCTCTGACTGCAAGATTTCCAGGTGTTCCCATACAACTGGCAACTTACTACTCTGACCAAGGATCTGCTAATTTTACAACGCGACCTTTCATTCCAACAATTTCACTATCCGGAGATTATAGAGAACAAATAGAAGAGCAAATTGCTCCTGACTCAGAATCTAGAATTTATCAGATGCCACCTAAAGACCACAACTCCGATAGCCATCTTGTCTCTGCACAGGGTTTATTCAATCCACCAAGTCACATTACAAGTATTAGCCAATCCATCCCCTCCAGCACACTTAATTCTAAAACTCTATGGCTGATGGCCTCAACCATCATTCTTGCTCCTCTGTCAAGGGTTCTGCAATGGACTATCTCGGTCCATTGATCTCAGTGGTATCACAGCCTCAACACCCCAACCAGGTTAACCACAGTATGCAGAACACACATAGAGTGGTGAATCACGTCATTAGCATTGACAGCAGGTCTTCCATTCTCTCACCTCTCCCCATGGCAGTAGTTACCATGGACACTTCCCTTTTAGGGCCAGGGTGGCATTACGAGGGTAAGATGCTTTAAGGTACATGGACATCCTCGGAGTCCAATCTCCACATTAGTGTTGCAGGCATTTCAAGACTCTCTTCTAGTGGGTGTGCCATTTATGCATTTCCTCTGCTTCCCATAATTACAAAATTCATTCAGAAAGCCTTAAAAGCCAAGGCCTAAATGATCCTCATTGCTCCGGAATGGCCTTGACAGGTTTGGTTCCCATATTTTTGGTCTCAACTGCTCAGTCCACTGTGGATTTTGGCTCACAGGCTGGATCTGATCTTTCATCCTTCCAGACATCCTCTCCTAGATCAAGACTCCCTGAAATTAACTGCCCGGTTACTCCAATTCTAATGATGGCCAGGGATTCCCAAGTTTACAAGAAATGCTTTCATATTTCATATTTTTTTCTGCTTCACAAAAATCTAGCACCAGAAAATTGTATCAAAGTAAATGGAAAAGATTTATATACTGGGCGATAGGGAAGAGTTTGGACCCTTTCTCAGCTCCCCTTCCCTCTGTTCCAGAATTCCTATCTGAACTATTCCAAGAAGGTTCTAGTTTTTCAACAACCAATGTTCAACTGGCAGCAATTTCATTTTCACATAGGCCGTAATGAAACTCCTATAGCTTTGTTAAAGGTGTCTAAGTCTTTCCTTAAAGGAGCTTTTCTTCTTCGCCCTCCAATTCAAGATCCTGTCCCTCCATGGGACATCACAGTGATGCTTCAAGCTATCACACAGTCCCCCTTTGAACCAGCAAGTTTAGTGGATCTTACGTTCTTGACTTAGCAGATGATCTTTTTGGTGGTAATCACTTCTGCTAAGACGATTTCAGAACTTCAGGCTTTCACTTGTAAACCACCTTATTTATTTTTCCTTATGCACAGCGTTTTTCTAAAACCAAATCCATCTTTCATCAGTAATGTGGCATCAAAGTCCAATATAAACAAGACCATCAGTTTGCGTGTATTCTTTCCAAAATACTCAAAGGAGAATAAGCATTGCATTTACTTGACGTTCATAGACAACTTAAGATTTTATTTACATAGAAGTAAGAACTTTATTCATTGCCTTCCCTAAATGCTGGGAGAAGTAGTTTCCAAGATCACCCTTTTAAGATGGCTATCAAACTGTATATCCTTTGTGAAGTTGGGTATATACCTCTCTAAAAACACTGACAGCTCATTCCACTAGAGCAGCAGCAACTTCTACAGTTTTCCAACACCATTTTCTGATTGATGAGATTTGTGCAATTGCTTCTACAGTGCACCCCTTTGTGTCCCACTGTAAACTGGATGTACAATCCAGAACATGTTCCTCCTTTGGCTCTGCTGTTTGTAGGAACATACTTCCTTAAGTCTATCCAAGAAATCTTGTAGCTAGGGATTCTGTATGAAAGCTATGTACTTACTATAGCTATAGATCCATGTTCATCTGGTTCAACATCCATCCCTCCCATATTATCACCTTCAGCTCCTTAGTGAATGGGTAACATCTACAGGAGTCCGCTTGTCTCTATCCTCAGCAGGTTAGTTAGCATGCTATACATCTGTTATTCTTTCCTTCCTATTGAATTATTTTTTATCTATCTGTAATTTTATTACTTATTGGGTATATTTTTATATGGGACAAACTCGATCTGAGGTTTTTTTGAGAGTTGAGAGGGAATTGTATGTAGTGGAGGAGTCAAAGCCCTGGATCTGAAGGTTTGAAGTTGTTGAGGTCAGATCTGAGTCCAAAAGGTTGAACCAGATGAAAACAGGACAACACAGATGTATCATTATGGTAAGTACAGAACCCTTGTTTTTCTTGTAGCAGGCTTTCTTGCCTCCACTAGTACCTGATGCCTGCCCTCAGTAAACAGGTGGCAGTTAAAGATGATGGATGTTGGGATGTATGAAACACCCCTGTTCTTGTGTGTGGTGTGTGCAGATCCAGTCTGTGAGGAAGCTTGTGGTAATTTTCCCTGGCCATTTCCAAAAGAAGGAAGAACCACGGTTGCCTGGGCCAAAGGAAATTCGCCACAATGATCTTGGGGGATTCCTTCTGAATGTTTAGAAGTACCCTGCATAGGTTAATAGGTGTATACTAGGCTAATGATCAATAGGGCCCTTAAAAGCCAGCAGTGCAACCCAAATATGACCTACAAATTTGATTTATATTTGTTTTATAGGGGGTGATTTACTGATTGGCTCTGTCCATCAGAGACATAGGAACAAGACCAGGGGTGAATTTCCAATTAACTATCCATTGGCCCAAGTTGCACTTAGATAGGGATAGGGAGAAATTTTTCTTCATGTGGATGGGGAGTCTGTTCCAAAGAATGGGAATTCTCTGACAAATATATCTGTCTCTCCAACATGTGCTTTTTATATTGCAAGCAAAATTTATGTCTTTTAATCTAGCAGTTCTGATGCTGTTTGTTTTGTGGGTGTGCAAAAGATTCATGAAATCAGGTTCAGGGGTGCCTTGTATGCCATGCAAAGATCACTCATCAGAAGTAGTATGATACCAAGTAAAGAGACAGAGGTTTTAGGTGAAAAGCATAGACACTGTTTATTCCCTGTATTCTTTTTGTAAGGAACCTTTGTGGACATTCCAGTTGCTGCATGTGTCTGGTCAGGTACACACCGAAGATGGCTTTATACTCTACGTTGGGCCTGATGAGGGCCAAGTAAGGTGATATGATGACCTCTCTAGTCCTAGATATCATGCTCTTGCTTATAAGATGAGCAACACAGAAGGATTTTCTTACTACCTTGGACACATGTTGGTCAAAGGCTTGGTTACTATCTACATGAGGTTCCAGATCCCTGACTAGTGAATCAACTTTTAAGGGTGTTTTATTGATAACGTAGTTACCCTGGGTGGCAGACTTCCCAGAAAGTACTATAATGCATTTCTTACTATTGAGTTTTATGCCATGGCTTTAGCACCAAGCGTTTGTCTGTATTAGACAAGGATGAAGGGTGTTCCCATCTTGGGGCTATTCAATGACTGCTCCCAGTTTGCAGTCCTCTGAAAACCTGGTTAGCCATTGGCCTTTGAAATTGGTTTTGACATCTGAGAAGTAGATACCAAAGAGAAATGGGCCTAGCACAGAGCCCTGGGGGAATCCACTGATGACCAGTCTGTTTGTGGAGGTTGCCTCACTGATTCTAACCTCTTGGGTTCTGTCAGTGAGACAGCTAGCTATCCAGCATGTTATAAAGGGGTTTATAGCTAGTTATGTAAATTTGTTGACAATGCCCAAGTAGGGTATTGTATCAAATGTGTTGGCCAGATCTAAGTAGGCAGTATGCATAGTTTTCCCCTCATGCATTGCCTTAGTGACCTTTTTCAAAAAAGTTCAACAGATGCAGTAAGCATGACCTTCCTTTGGCAAAGCAAAAGTGGGATGAATCCAGTGTCTTGAGGTTTCCCGTGTTCTTGTTGATAATTTCCATGATAATTCTTTCCATGTCTTTGCAAATAAGACTAGTCAAACTAATGGGTCTGTAGTTTCCAGGATCTGTTAAATGTTCTCCCTTATGAAGGAGGATGACCGTCACAATTTTCTTTCACATGTCACAAAGCCTGATTTAAGACTGTAGTTAAATAATGACTCCAGGTGTCCTGATAAGTTGTATTTTAGACTATTCAGGAGGCATCCTGGGATGTTATCAGGGACCATTGAGGCCATGTTCTTGGCTTTAGTGACTACAGCCAGTACCTGTTCCCTAGTTATAATTGGAAGGGTTATGTTTGAGGGCATTATGGAAGGGATGGTTGGGGGTAAAATTGGAACCGAGTTTGTTCACTAACAGGTTCACTGTATCACCAGGCACGGTGAATATGACACCATTAACTACCAGTTCATCACATTGCTATGTCCTGTCCTTGAGGTTTCTGTTATAGTTATAGAAGGCCTTATTGTTATCTTTCACCTGGGAGGCTATCTTAACCTGAAAGTTTGCTTTGCTTGACCTAATTAGCCCTCTTAGTTGCGTATTCACTTTGATGACAGAGTTTGTATCTTTATGGGAATTACCCTTCCTGATTTTTGCCATATTTTTTTCCTTTTGTTGTATATCATATTTCACTTGAAATGCCACCAGGATGGTTTGTTTCTGAGACTAGTTTTTGGCTTACTTCTGACAGGTACATCAGTCTCTATGCAGCCATTGACATGGTTGTACAGAGTTTCTGAAAATGTGTTTTTGGGGTTTGGAGGGGCATTGAATTTTGACAAGTCATCACTTAATACCAGGTCATTTGCCTTGGAATAGTTCCTATTACTGGTTTTAATAGGATTATGGAGTTGATTTTTATTTCGAATGAGACAGCTTTATGGTCGGACCTTACCAGGGAGGATGATATATTGTGGAGGGTGCAGTGTTCTCCCATATTTGTGAGCACAAGGTCCAGTATGTTGGAACCTCTAGTGGGTGTATTCAATATTTAGTTCAGGTTGTTTGTATTTAAGGAATCTCCATGCCTGTAGATTTGAGACCACGTAGGATTCTCAATCCATAGAGGGTATTTATTTATTTGACATTTGTTTACTGGGGTGGTCTGACTGGGTCTACAGAACCCATTTTCAGCAGAGACCCGGGGAGAAAAGCTCCACATACAGTACAATACAAATACAGTATAATCCAATCCAATACAAATTACATTAGAAATATTATACAAAAATAAGTTGAAAGAACAAACTATGTTACAAGATGTTGCAATGGTACTTGCGTATTATCACAACCAGATGTTCGAGGTCGTGAAATTCACATACCTCAACTGTATCGACTGCATGTAAGACTCAGCAATTATCTTCAAAGTCTTTTCTACTGCCAGTTTACACTGATTAAGTTTCAGGAACACAGTAAGCTGCATACATACACAGGTCGTTTCTATCGATACTTACACAATGTAATCCTATACGAAGTAGCACTGCTGCCATTACCTGTTCTCGCAAGCTGCTTCCAAAGCTGGCACAAATCTTCCCTTTTTTGTTTCCTTTCACATTCACTGCCTACATCAAACAAGGCTGACCACAACCCCATTATTTACTGACATTAAAACTAGATGATGATTCAGAAATCATTTTTGGCAAGGAACACTTCAAAAACATGAGAGGTATCAGTGTACCCAACTACATATATGTTAAAAAAAAAGAAGAAAAAGTCTGGTAAATACGGAATCCAGGAAACTAGAGAAGCTCATTGTAAAGGATTTCATCCCATATACTCTGCGTTTTCCTAATAAAGGAAATTTGTGAATTTTGAAACACAGTATAGGCACAGAATTTAAAACTGGCTGTTACACCCTTTTTACAACATGGAGAAATCTGTACTTGCACATTACATTTCTCAAAACGATAGCAGCAACGAGAAATCAAGCATGCATCTGTAATGCACGCAAATCAGGAAGACAATTTTTAAACTGTTTGTCTTCCTGAAGCTAATTCAAACTTTCTCGGCACCAGTTAGGACTTTGTATAACCCCTTTCTGTGTTTCATGGCCTCGGTATAGTTGAAGTATGCGAATTTCGCAACCGCGAACATCTGGTTGTGATAACACATAAGTACTGTTGCAATATATACTACACATCTAGACAATTCTATAGAGTTAAAACATTATAGACAATAATAGTCACTCTCACCATACATGATGTAGATACTGTCTAAAAAATAGTACGTAGGTAGTGCAGTGTGTGATATTGACTGTTGTAGTACATGAACAATAGAATGTTAGCTTCAGTTAGGAAAATAGCAGCCAGAAAGTTAGTGATGCAGAAAGATAGTGAGAGAGTTAAAAAGAATAGAAGCAATACAGCCTGAGCAGTAGCTTAAGGATATATAGGAACAGAGAAGGAGTTAGAAGAGCCTTAGGATCTTCCAGGCTGTGAGGGATTGAAATGTGACAGAAGAGGAGGATGAGGCTAGTGTGGAAGAAGAGGAAGAGCTGAGCATTAGGCAGGCTTTATGCAGGGGCAGAGCCATGTATTTTTGAGATGATTTTTAGAGAGGTTTTAAAATAGGTTAGGCCAGGCATAGACCTGGTAGCTAGAGGTAGTGAATTCTAAAGTATAGGGACAGAGTATGAATACAGAGAGTGACCTGGTTATCTTGTGGATTTTTGTCTTCTGATTGTAGGGATTGATTTGGTGTGTAAGGTGTGACTAGATTGGCTAGTGCAGGGCAGGCAGTAGGCTTGAAAATAAGGTTGTGAAAGGTGGATAGCTGAATAAAGGCAAGCTGGTTGGGGAGTTCAAGCCAGTTTAATTCTAGGAGTGGTTTACAGTGGTGTGTGTGATATTTAGAGTTTGTGGCAAACTTTGCAACTTTGTTGTAGCACTATTCCATCTTGCTTGGGGTAGAAGTTTGTAAGTTAGGATAGGGGCACCATAAAGAAGGGAAGGAAATAGAAATGTTTTTGCAAGGGTAGTTTTGGTTGCTGCAGTAAAGAAATGTTTGTTTCTATACAAGAGTCCCAGTTTTTGATGAGTTTTCATTATATTTTGCTGTATATGGTGGTTGAATGAAAGTTTATTGTCAATGATAACTCCTAGAGGTTTGGTTTCCTGCACTATTTCTATGACAGTGTTGTCAGATGCAAGGATGTTAAAATGATCAGTAACAGGGGAGGTGTTTTGGGGATAAAAGAGTACTAGTTTTGTCTTCTTTGGATTAAGAAAGTGGCATTTCTGAGCCAGGATTTGACTGCAGTAAAGGACTGTTGAGTTTTTGAAAGTAGTTCTGGTAGTGATTGAGCAGTATAGATTATGGTGGAATCATCAGTGTTCTGAATGAGGGTCCCAGGGTGACTGGCAGTGTGAAGGTTGTTTGTGAAAATGTTGGAGTCGGGGTCCTTGGATGGAGCCTTGCGGTACTTCAGTAGGGTTGTGGAGAAAGGGTGAGAGTTCATTGGACCATTTCACTGCTTGTTTACGATCCTTGAGGTAGCTCTGGAACCATTTTACTGTGTTATGTGAGAAGCCTAAGTTAGACAGTGTGTTCAATAGTAAGGGGTGATGCACTGTGTCAAAGACCTTGGAGAGATCAAGGAATACTGAGGCTGTATAGCATCCTGCATCTCTGGCCTTGTTTACAGTGTCTGTAAAAGACAATAGGGCTGTAGCTGTGCTGTGCCTAGTTCGGAAGCCATGTTGGCTTTTGGCTAAAAGATTGTTTTGCAATAGATATTGCATTACCTGCTGATGGATACCTCTCTTGAGAATTTTGGATATGGGTGACAAGATGGATATAGGACGGAAATTGGATGGATCAAAAGAGTTGCCTCCTCTGTGGATGAGGGAGATATGAGATTGTTTCTATATGGTAGGTACTTCTGATTCAGATAAAGACCAATGTATAAGGATACTGATTGAGTAGGCAATTGAATTAGCAGCCAGTTTGAGGTAGTGAGGTAGAAGATTATCAGCTGAGGTAGAGCAAGGTTTTAGTTTTTGTAGCAGTTTCGTAATGGTGTCAGTGGGTATGGGCTGGAACGAGAATGGGGTTTGTATGATTTTTTTTTGTGTAGGTGGGTTATTAATGACAGGGTTAGAAGTATTTGATGGTCTGGGGTTGGTGTCTGAATAGGTTGAAGGGTGGGTGGTCCAGCAATAGGGATGTTAGCTAGTAGGTCTAATACTGATTTTATGAAGTGCTTGATAAAGTTTTTGGCAATTTGTGATGGAGAGGTATCAGCTGATAGGGTGTGCTCTCCATTTGTTCCAGGGTTAAGTAGTGAAGATATGGAGTGCCAAAATTTACTGGGGTTGATTTTATGCCGGAGTTGAAGCTGGGAATAATACGACTTATCTCTGTTGATTAGTTTTGTCACTTTGTTATGTCGTGTTTTGAAATTAACATGATTTTGTTCATCTCGGAGCTTTTCTCCCTGGGCCTCCACTGAAAATGGGCCATGTTGACCCAGTGGACTTCCCCGGTAATCAAACTGGAATAAATAAATAAATATATAAATAAATAAAATTTTTGTTTTGTTTCCAGGTTAACCAGGCTAGGTCCCTTTGCTTCATCGGGTGTTTACATTCCTTAGAGAGCCATGATGCTGAGTTCTTATTCTTTTCATACGAATGCAAGCTAGGGTATTAAGTATGTGAAGGAAGGTGTTATTAAAGTATAGTACAGCATCATTAAGGGGTAGCTGTTTAAGGGGTATCCAGTCTATTTCATGTAGGAGATTGTTGAATTTATGCTGACAAAAATTAGTTGAGTTCCTAACTGATTTTACAGTGTGTACTTTTAGTTGTTGGGGGTTTGTTCTAAGGGAATAAGCTGACAGATGATCACTCAGGGAGCTAGTGTACAGGAAGAGGAGTGATTGGCGGGGTGGGATACTAGGATCTAGTGTAGGGTGGATTGGCAGGTTGTTTGCTGTATCTTGTTGGAGCATTGATAAGCTGAGAAAAACCATACAGATGTATACTATTTGTGGGGGAGTTGGAAGCTATGGTTTGCCGATCTACATTTACTTCTCCTAAGATTATTGTTTTGAGGTTTATTGTTTGGGATGTCCAGGATAAAATATTTTCCAACACTGGTATATTGTTACCTGGTGGGATATATATTACTATTATGCAAATTCTTTTTGATATGTTGAGGTTCAAAAAAAAAAGATTAGTACCTCAGCATTGGAAAAGATGGGTGTATTACTGGTGTAGGGTGTGATGTTGAGCATAGAGGGTTATAGAAGTGCTATCCCTCCCCCTTTATTTTAGATCTGTGTCTCCTGGTTATTGCAAAGTTTGGCGGTATTATTTCGGAGTCTTTTACATTGGGGTGTAGTCATGTTTCAGTGAGGGCTAGTAAGTCAGGTTTATTTTGATCAATCCAGACATGCAGTGGGGCTATTTTATTACATATACTTCTGAGATTCAGTGTAAGTATGTTTAAATCTTTGGGGTTACTCTTGTGGTTAGGATTAGAGGGTAGGCCAGGGTTAGGATTTATGTCTCCACAGTTGAGTAGATAGGTAATGAGGCGTGAGTACCATGGGAAGTGTTTTTTATTCGAAGGTGATGGTACTGGTGTCAACTGTGGTTTCATAGGAGGTGAGGAGGCCAATTTGTAGCTTGAATAATATGGTAGGGTATAGGGGAAAAGCTGGGAGGAGATATGTGAAAAGCTGTGTTGCTTATTGGGGAGATGGTTGGAGGAGGTTGTTATGTATTGGTGTGTGGGGGTATCCAAGGATATAGCTGTAGTGAGGTTGAGAATTAAGTAAAGAAGCTAGGCAGGTTAGGAGGAGCATGTCAACTGTGATAGTGGATTTACAAATAGTAAAAGTGGTATTTATGTGTTTGAATGTAATATCAGGTTTAAATAGAGATTATGTTATCTTGTGATATGTGTGCAGCTGAAGGTAAGGTTGGAAATGTTTTGACTTCAGGGTGGGCTTTGACAATGTGGTTAGGTGTTTTGCTTTGTGATTTGTGATAAGGAGGAGTGGGGGAGATGTGATTGGTCAGTAGTAAAATTATGGTGCAACGTCAGTTTGTGTGTATAGTAGAAAAGGAGGTGGTAAGCCTGAAGGTAAGATAGTTTGAGGTGGTGATTGTATTGTGATGGTAAAGTAGAGTAAGATGCAAAGAATTATGGTAGAGGGGTGAGAATTCAAGGTGATGGATGTAAGAGAAAGCAGATAGGTTTGTTTAAATAAAAGAAGGTAAGGTGTGATAGGTAAGGGTAATTAAAGTCTTCCATGAGTAGGTTGTTAGGTTGGATGGTAAGTGTATCCAGTTGGTCCAGATTTGCATTGTGAGCTTCTTGGGACATGGAGGGTGACCTATAGCTGGTTAGGATATGGTACAGGATTTTGTCTAAGGTAATCTTGTGGAGGAAGTCCAGCACATCATCCTGTTTGACCACCCAATAGAAGTATGCTTGTTATTGATGTATTATTGAGACACCTCCACCTTTAGCCCTTGTCTGTGCAGCTACTGGTCTAAAAGTGTGGAAGGCACTCTAACCTTGCACTGCCAGGGTACTTTCTGCTGCTTTAAACCATGTCTCAGTAACTGCACAGATGTCTGTATTCTTTAGTATGAGGAAGGCTTGGAGAGAGTGTAGTTTTTATTTAGGCTCCTGATATTGAGGTTCTGTTGAGTTGATTTTGCTATGTAGGTAGGTTTATCAATTTGTCATTGCCTAAAAAGGCAGTATGGGTGTGGACAAAGCCTTAGCCAGTATTCTAAAGCCTAGAGGGGAAGGGTGCAGACTATCCATGGCAAAGTAACGTGGTCTGTTGACAGTGTCCTCCCAAGTGGATAAATCTTGGCTACCATTCGAATGATACCAGAAAGACAGCCCAGTTGTTGAAATCAATCATTTTTTGCTCATATTGTGGCATCATCCTACCAGCATGAGACACATAGTATGAATGCCTAATGTCTCTCTTCATTTAGTCCAGGGAGGTACATCTCAGGTCATTTACACTTAATCATACTAGTACCCATGGCGTAATGTCTTGAGTGTATGCCTGATTTGGTGGAACCTGGTTCCAGATAAGCAGCTAACAGTTATCTTCCCCATGTTCAGGTTGGTTAGAGGGGTATCAGTATATCTTTCAATCGAGTCCTCTATGATGAGAGTCCTGGGAAATGTGTTTTCTTGCCTTAGAGGTTTAGTGTTTGGGGCACCAGTAAGAGTGACGGTATGTGTGGTGTTAGGTGTTGTTTTTTCTAAGTGCTTTTGAGTTGCTGAGCATAGCTTTGACAGCTGGTAGTCTAGGTGATCTAAAGATGAGGGCATCATCACTGATGAAGTATGTTATCATTTGAAGGTTGATTGTCCCAGCAGGCAGTACATCTATTTCCTGCCGAAAATTCACAAAGATCCTATAAGACCGCCCAGTAGACCGATAGTATCAGGCAGAGGTTCCTTGACAGAACCTGTCTGAATTTCTTACCTTATATTTAAAACCACTTTTGGTTTTCATACGTTCCAGAATTCAGGATACAACTCAGTTCCTTTCTATTATTTCCGAGACACAACTAGAATCTAACTGGCTTTTATGCACCTTGGATGTCACCTCCTTGTATACAAGCATTCCCCATTGGGCAGGACTTATGGCCCTGCAATATTGGTTGGATAAGGCCAATATTTATAAGCCTGGTTTCAATACCCTTCTGGTTTGTATGACAGAACAGGTCCTGATTCATAATGTTTTCCATTATAAGGACAGATATTTTTGGCAGATTCAGGGCACTGCTGTGGGGGCATCTTTTGCCCCCATTTATGCAGATTTATTTATGGCGTATGTGGAAGAACAGGTGATTTATGATATTGGTCATAATATTTATATCAATGAAATGGACATATGGAGAAGATATATTGATGACTGTTGGATGGTGTGAAGAGCTGACGTGGAATTCCTAATGGAATTTTTGGAATATTTGAATGGCAACATATGGGGTATTGAATTTAAGATGACTTATTCTAGGTCTGAAATAACATTCTTGGATGTCTTGGTGAAAAGAACAGATATTGACACTCTTGAGAGCGAGATATTCAGAAAATTTCCTCAATTCAATACCCTATTACATGCTAGCAGTTTCCACCCCTAGCATGTCATCAAGAATATCCCAAAGTCTCAATTCCTTTGTATTAAAATGGATTTGTTCCAGCGCTTCCATATACGACCATTACAGAAGGGATCTGGTATCCAGATTTAAGAGTAGGGGCTATCAAGGGGGTGACATCACAAGGGCTAGTCGTTTTGTGAACCAGCAGGATAGAACTGAGTTATTATCTTATCGAGTTTGGGATTCTGATAATCCAGATTTGCTTAGATTGGTAACAACTTATGGGAGAAATAAGGTTGGTTTCATGAATATCATTCAGAATCACTGGCACCTATTAAAATTGGATGAAGTCCTTAATAGTTATATAGGGGATCGGTGTAATTATTTATTTCTTAAAGGGCAGTCTTTGGGATCCATTTTTAGTCACTATAAGAGGATTCCTGAAAAGGATGCATGTTTAACCACTCAAATCAATTTATTTGGTCGATCAATATTGGGTTGTTACCCATGTGGTCATTGTACCTATTGCCCTAGGGTGTTAAAATGTCAGACCTTTTCTTCACACAATTGTCCACAAGTTTATAATGTTCTATGTTTTGCCAATTGTGGCACTTCTTGGGTGATTTATTTGGCCCAGTGCAATTGTCGAGCATTTTATGTTGGACAAACTTCCCATCCTTTTAAGGTTAGGATAGGAGAACATCTTAGTGATATTAAGAATAAAAAGGGTTCCAGTTCTTTGTATAAGCACATTTCTATACACCCTATGAGCATCTTTTGTTTCATGGTTATTGATCATATTAAAGTTAGGAATAAACCATCTCATGTTCTACATGAAATTCTCACTAACAAAGAAAAAATGTGGATCATTAAATTGGGGGCCCTTTTCCCACCGGGTCTGAATGATCATTTTTGAAGCACCCAGATTCATATTGTGTTCTTTATATATAATTACATTTTTATGTGGATAGTAGTAAATTGTGTATTATTAGTATATGCACCAGAGGACGCTCCTTGCATTCAATATGAACTTATATATAAGTAAGAAGACAGCATGATAGGTTTGTTTATTTTTGCATCATGTTTGGTTGCTGAGGAAAGCTTTGCCGAAACCGGTACAACCATGTTGGTGCACTGTGATACCTTTTTGCTGTTCTATTTTGGAATAAATTAGTAGTGCCTATGCTACAGGAGTCGGGTGCTGGCCTTTTCTTTTGGGATTGATTTTGGTGTTTGGCCGTGCACATGCCGTTCGTGCAGGGGTTGTTTGATTTCATTTTAACTTTAATGTTTACACAATACTGAATTCTACTAAATCTGTAGGTATTGTCACTCGAGGTCCAACTAGCTGCTCTAAGCTTGTTGACGAACAGGGTATTTGTACTATATTGCTGCTTTACAGCGGACAGTTTTATGGATCACTCTACAGAGAAAATTTGCTCGTTTTGTAAGTTTACCATGGAAATAGGTGAAGATGTCCATTATTTGGATGTCAACATCTCAAAGAATAGAGATACTCTAATTCACTACTGCATTTCAAAAGCCACCACCCCATCTATCAAAGTCTCTGGTCAAAGGCCAGATGGTGAGACTTGCCCATATGGTGAGTAATGACTCTACCTTTAGTGAACAATGTTTATCAACAGAGGGTACCCAGTTATATTTTTGAAGAATATTTTTTGGGAGGTCTTCGGGGAAAGACAGGAAGGTGTCTAAGCCATTACTTGGGACAAATGGTGATTTAGTTACCTTGAATGGTAAGAGAAAGACAGTTAATGTTCAGAGCCCTAATATTGCCATATAATATACATTTTGATAGTATTAGGGACATAATACAACATACTTGGGACATTTTTAGGGCTAACAGTGAGTATGTGTAGACAGTGGGGAAGAACCCTGTAGTTGTGTATAAGAAAGATCTATTTTCAAAATATACTTGAAAGACAAAAGAAAAAAAGTAACCTGGCCGCATGTCCAAATGCAGACATTGAATACCAAAAGATCACTGTGGGTACAACAAGTAACTGAAGAAACACCAAAGCCCACAGAAGAAACCACGATCCACACTTTGTTGAAATGCAAAGAAACAGAAGTTCTTTAATACAATAATCCTTTAACAATCAGTTGGTTGAGCGCTTTCATGTATAAAATACACTTCATCAGAACGAAGTAAAAACTGTTTGTCTTTGGCTGTGATTATTAGGCATTTAAAGTCCCTCTTGTTCTTTTAAGTGTTGATTTATTGAGATTTTCTGGAGAAGGAAGAAAGAAGTGTTGTTTTCCAGGGTCAAATGCAGACATTGTAATCAATGTAGGTATGTAAAGGAAGGTGTAGAAATTTGTATACCCAGATGGGGAGTTTTTAATTTTTGTCAGAAGTTGAACTGCCAGAGCAATAATGTCGTGTATCTTGCTAAGTGTCAACAGTGTTTGTCATTTTACATTGGTAAGACCAAAACTAAATTTAAAACTAGGATCTACCAGCACGAATATGACATAAACAAGAATGGCAAAAGAAATGCTCTTGCAAAACTTGAGTAAAAATCCAACACATTCTTTTAAATACACCTGTATAGAAAAAGTGAGCTTTGATCTAAGGGGTGGACCTCATGAATTGCTTTTAGAATATAAGGAATTGATTTGGCAACTCAGGAGTAATGCATTGGATACCCCGGGCTAAATGAGTCTGTCTCTATCAGCAGTGTTTTGAAAATGAAGGCAGAATATTTTTTTTCTTAGATTTGTATTTAAATGCTCTTTTAGCTGTTACAATGCTGCTATTTCTGTTTATTTAGTACACGTGTTTTTATACACATATTTTATTCAAGTGTTTTTGTAACAAGCAAGGTTTTGAACTATGTAAAAATATGCTTTTTTGGATGACTACATTTTTAAATTCAGTACAGATGGGGTTGTCTTTAGTAACATGTGACTGTGATGTATCTGTTTAAACATTTCACTGTTGTACGTTGGTGTTCTGAAGAAGTTGGAAACAGTTCTGACGAAAGCGCTAAATTTTTATTAAAGTGGAGTTCTGCAGTACGTGGTCTGCTCTGTTTTATTGTTTTTTATCAGTGTTTTTCATTTCTCTGTGATTTTACTGTGTTTTCTATCTGTGAGCCAATTTGAAACCCACCTAACGATATAGGGGTTGATGCCTAGTTTGGTGAGTTTATCAATAATTCCTGAGTGAGGAATGGTATCAAAGGCCTTGGCCAGATCGAGGTAGGGTGTATGAACTGCCTTACCTTCATCCTCCACTCTGGTAACTGACTCAAAGAAGTCAACCAGGTTGAGCAGGCATGATCTACCTTTCACAAAACCAAATTGCGTGGGATTTAGAATTTGGAGATTGCCTATATATCCTTGTTAATTAGGTCCATGATGATGCACTCCATAGCCTTGCATATCAGACACATCAGGCTAATGGGGAGATAATTTCCGGGGTCTGTAGTCACTCCTCCTTTATGGAGAGGGATGATTATAGGAGTGCGCCATTCGGTAGGGACAAAGCCTGAGGTGAGGCTGTGAGTGAACAGAGCACACAGATATGGTGCCAGTTCACTTTGTAATTCATGTAGAACATAGCCAGGGATATTGTCGGCTCCCATGAAAGCTGTATTCTTGGGCTTAGACAATGCAGCTTTAACCTATACTGCAGTAATGCAGAGTGCCTGCCGTTCTTCTGGTATTGATAGTGGTCCTTGGGGGGCGGGGGAGGGGTAAAGTTGGCACTGAATTTGTCGGCCAGTATGTTGGCAATATTTCTTGGCTCAGTATAGGAGGCTCCATTGTGCAGTAATTTAGAGCAAATCTGAGTATTACCATGGAGATTCTTGATATAACTAAAGAAGGCTTTGTGGTTGTGTTTAGTGTCTGCCGCAATATTGCCTTCATAGCTGACTTTGGAGGTTTTGATGAGGGATCTCAACTTTTTGTTGAGGCTAATAAGGGAATTTTTCCAGTCTTGGGACTTCATCTTTCTCTACAACAGTTTCTTCCTTCTATTGTAGGGTTTATTAATGGCAGGGGACCACCAGACTGGCTTCCTTTTTTTGTAGGAGAGCATCTTGGTTCTGTTGGATATTGCTAGTTCCGTGCATTTATGTATGTGTTCGTAGAGTGCATTGGTGTATGATTCGGCAGTAATGCATCTTGACATGGGTAATGTGAAGTTAGCCACCTCTGTTTTTAGGAGTCCAAAGTCAGCTTTGGAGAAGTTTTCATGCTGGATACCTTTTCAGGGGGTGTGGGTGAGATGTGGATTTCCATTGTGATTAGTTTGTGGTCAGATCTAACCAGGGAGGAATTGACTATTGGTATAGAACAACGGTTGCCCATGTTAGTAATAACTAGGTCAAGGATGTTGCTTGCTCTAGTGGGGGTAAGAATGAGCTGGTCCAGGACATTGGAATCAATGAATTCCAGGAAGCGTTGGGGCAGTGCATTGGTGCTTGAGTAGTTTTCCCAGTTGATGGAGGGGTAGTTGAAGTCTCCTAGTATGAGAGTGTTGGGTTGGATCTTGCTAGATTCCAGGGTGGTTAGGAACATGGAGTGAGAGTCTAGGGACATGGTTAAGGACCTACAGCAGGCTATGTTCTGGATCGCAATCTTACCCAATGTTAGTTGTACCTGAAATTAGTCTGGAGGTGTTCATATCCCTTATGAACATGGAGACACCATCACCTTTGGAGCTTCGGTCCATGTTTCAGGGCTGAAAGATGTGGAATGAGTTATAGCCTATTAATGTAGCGGTGCTTTCTGCTGCTTTAAACCAGGTCTCTGTTACAGCACAAATGTTGATGTTCTTCATTTTGAGGAGTGCTTTGAGCGAGTGCATAAGTCAACTTTCACTGGGTGGCACTGGATACAAGTAAAACACTTATGGGAATCAGGCTAGGACTACAAGCATTGCTGAGCTCCATGAATATAAGCAGGAGGCAGTATGAAATAAAGAAGGTTTACTCAGTAAAAATACTGGTTTGCTGGGTGGGCACTTCGTATCATGGGTCTGTGAAAAACAATGGGTGGGAAGAGTACATAAATAGTTTATATGACAGTCAATAGCAATGAAAGAGGGGAGGGAGGGACTTTGGAAATCAAATAATCATAAGGGGTGGAGAGCAAAGGTTTTTGGAAATTTTTCAAGGAGCAAGCAGGCTAGCTACAGATGCTAGCAATCAAATAAAGGTGATATTGGAGATTTTCCAGAAACTTTAGCTTAATGTGTTAGTGGGAGATGGGGCAGACGCAGAATGCAAGCAGGTAAATGATAAGCAGAATATAAAAGTAGTGAAGCACAAACTGGAGCAGACACAATTCTCTCACTTTGAACTTTTACTACAGTTTAAGGCACCAGGCTGTGTAGAAAATTGCCAGTAACACTGTTTATGGAAAAAATGCAGTAGCACATGATTAAGGCACATATCTGGTAGCAGGAGTACGCAGCCCCATCACAACTGTGAATTAAAACACAAGAGTGTGGCCCAGCAGAGTTTTTAATACAAGCAGATAGCTTTTACAGGTAATTCTATGTGTGAATATAGAAGTACAGAATAACTAAGGTCCCTGAATAAACAAAAAATGCAATCAGACAAAGTAGTATCAGTGCACAGGCCACTGTAAGTGGAAAGGGTTATTAGGGTTCAGAAAGGGTCTAGCTCCATTTATCGTTGATTGCAGGCTCCAGGGTATCAACATTTTTCCATATTTAGACAACTTCCTTATCTTTGCAGTCTTTTTCAAAATGCATCTCTTTGTCGGGTGAGAGATCTCTTAAACAAGCTGGGATTGCAAGAAGACATTTAAGTCTTTCTTCACTCCCTCAGACAGAATTGTGATCCTGAAATGTCAACTAGACATCTCAGTTCAAAGGGCTTTTCTTCTGCAGGGAAAAATAAATCATATCTAGATATATTTTAAGGTTTTCCACTCAGATGTCAGTCGCTGTAGGGGAATAACTCAGGATTTTGCGTATCATGGCATCTATGATTCTCATAATACCCCCTGGCAAGACTCCACATGAGAAAGATACAGTAGTATCTGAAATATCTTTGGTCTTTGTATCAACATCCTTTATCTCTTCAAATCCCAGTGCTTTTGGTGGAGACAACAGATATCCTTAAATCCAGGTCTCCCTGCTCCAAAGCAGTTAATCACCACAGATGTTTTGGTCTTTGCTTAGGGAGCAATTTCAGGAGGTTAAAAGTGCAGGGGGTGTGGGACACCAAGGACAGATGCAAGCATATAAATATTAAGGAGATGTCCTGATCAAGGCATTCAACTGTCTGAACCATCTTTGTTTCTTGAGCGCTCTTTGAGTGGTTACAGACAATAACACAGTCATGTAGTATATCAGGAGGCAAGGGGGGACCAGTTTGTGCCCTCTTTGCAGACTAGCCATGTTAGCTTGGGATATAGCTTCACAGCACAGTTTCACTCTACAGACATCCTACATTCCAGCAGAGCAAAACTGAGTAGCAGACAAACTGAGCTAGTCCAGTGCAGACCCTCACAAATGGAAAGTAGATTGGGGGTCTTCCAAGATTTGATCTATGGTGAATTCCTGAACTAGACCTTTTTGCCTCCTCTCTGAACAATTAACCGGCAAGATTATTTTCCAAGATTCCATGCAAAAAGGCCTGGAAGACAGATGCCTTTTCCTTTCCTTGGACAGGAATATTCTTGTATGCTTTCTGACCCTTTCCACTAATATCCAGGGTACTTCTCAAGATTCAGAAGGAATCCCACAATATCATTATGGTGTTTTCCTTCTGGCTCAGTCAACAGTGGTTTCCCCTTCTTTTGGAAATGTCCAGGAACAATTCCCACAAGCTTCCTCATAGACTGGATGTACTCACATGGGAACAGGGGTATTTGATGCACTTCGACAGCAGTCATTTTCAATTGACAGCCTAGATGATAGATTCTTAATTCCTTTTAGGCACCTGTTTTCTAAGGATGTGCAGCAGGTACTAATGGAGGCAAGAAAGCCTCCTACCAGAAAATCATATATTAGCAAATGAAAATGTTTTCTAGTAGGTGCCAACAACATAACCAGCTCCCAGTCAGGGCTAGTTGTTCTCTGGTTTTACAATATTTGTGTGATTTACTATCCTGTGGCCTTTCTTATTCCTCTATCAAGGTTCATTTATTGGCCATTTCAGCATTTCTGCCCATGGATTCTCCTCTTTCAATGCAGTCTCATGTCAAAATGTTTTGAAAGGGTTTTGCATATGAGGCCTCTTAAAAAAATGGTGGCCCCTCTTTGGGATCTTAATTTTGTGTTAGAGAAGCTAACACTTGCTCCATTTGAACCAGCTAATCTTGCTGACTTCAGGTTGTTAATATTGGTTTGATTATTTTGTATAGAACAATATGTTTGATGTATAATGTTTGTAAAAATGAACTTGTTAATATGGTTTGAATGCTTTCATAGAAAATGCAAGTTTGCGTATGTCACAAGTGATAATGCAATAAAGTTTTTTTTTTAAATAAAAAACAAACAGGGAGGAAGCAGATCTTAACCTTTATGTTGAGAAGCCATGAGAGTGTGACGATGGGCAATATTTTTTTGCCTTTTTCTAATAGCAATACATATTCCAGGGAAATCCAATATCCTTATGGACAGATTGAACAGGTTTAGCCTGCTCCCTCGCAAGTGGTCCCTAAATCCATTAGTAACAGAGTGGATTTTCAGCCACTGGGGCTGACCTTGTTGCGACCTCTTTGCCTCTCCCACAACACCAAATGCAACAGGTTCCTTGCTCTGCTTCCAGGAGAGGGGGGTCACTTAGGGATGCTCTGACACACTCTTGGCCCCCCTGGGACTCCTTTAACCTTTTTCCCCCCAACATTCCTGATTCCAAAGTTTTTTAGAAAGCTTTTGCAATGAAGGTCCTCCTCTTTCAATGCAGTCTCATGTCAAATTGTTCTTGAAAGGTGTTTTGCATAAGAGGCCTCCATGAAAACCAGTGGCCCCTCATTGGGATCTTAATTTTGTGTTAGAGAAGCTAACACTTACTCCATTTGAACCAGGTAGTCTGGCTGACTTGATTGTTCATAGGTTCATAGGTTCATAGGTTGGTACTAGGCTATCAGCCCTAGGGCCTATACAAGCCTAGCCATAACAATTCCCTGGCTATTTCTTCCCACATTATTTACTTTCCTGGACCCGTCTAGCAGGGCGACTGACGTGATCCCTGGGGTGAATTTCCTTTCTCCCATCCAATCGTCAAGGTTCCTCTTGAAGAGGTCCAAAGAGGCACTCTGCTTGACATGTATGGGCAATCTATTCCAGAGTCTGGGGAGTCTCTGGGTCAGGAACCTATCCCTCCAGCATGTTTTGTTTATTGTGATGACAAGGTTTAGATCCCTGGAGCGTGTAGCTCTGAGGGATTGGGATTTCTTTAAGTGTAGCATGTCCAACAGCTCTGGGTTTGACATGGCATTGTATGTTAAGCAGAGATCGCCTCTGAGTAGACGATATGCGACAGAGTATAGCTGGAGTTTTTTAAGGCGGTCAGCGTAGGGCATCTGCTTTAGGCCTGTGATTCTTTTAGTGAGGTATTTCTGAGACCTTTCCAGTTGTTGCAGATGTATTGAGAGGTACACACCAAATGGGGCGTTGTATTCTATAATGGGTCTAATGAGGGATGAGTACAGTGGGACAATGACCTCTTTTTTTCTGGATGAAAAGCCCTTCGTGATGAGGTGTGCCACATAGAAGGATTTCCTGACTGTTGTGCCGATGTGGTTATCGAAGGTGAGACCACTGTCCACCTGTGTCCCTAAGTCTCTTATCACACTTTCTGTGTTTAGTGTACTGCCACCTATATGGTAATTCTTGGATACATGTTAACATGGAAAACAGTTTTACTAATTGCTATGATCTCTGCAAGAAGGGTTTCTGAGTTGTAAACTCTTATGGTGAGTCAACCGTATCTCGTTTTCCATAGGGACAGGGTTTCGTTGAAAACTAGTCCTTTTTGCCTAAAGTGGTATTCACATTTGCTGTAAGCCAAAATATCCATCTTCCAGTTGCCTTTTCTGAACCTAAAAATGACGGAAACGGTTACTTCATACCTTGGATATCCACAGACAACTCTGGTACTATCTTGACAGAACCATTTCGTTCAGATCTTCGGATCAGTTTTTTTTCTTATGAAGGTAAGAGGAAGGGAAAACCTATATCAAAACAGACTGTTTTTTAAATGGTTGTCTAAGGCCATTACCTTTTGTTGTACTCACCGTAAAAGATTATTCCATGCAGGGCCAAGGTCCACTTTACTAGGGCCTTGGCTTCATCTGTGGCTTTTTGAAAAGGGCTGGATTCTAGAAGTATTCTCAAAACTGCTACTTGGTTCTCTGTGCACACTTTTACAAAGCACTATAAGCTTGATTCCTTCTCCAGGTCCAAACCAGGTTTTGCTAGGACCATTCTTCAGGGGCTTCTGGACTCTTCTCCTTCCACCTCCCAAATGTAGTTATCTAAAGTAATCTACCCATATAGCTAATGCTGCTGTAGCACTGATCAGTATGATGACCATGGTATAATTGTGTAAGTTAAACTTGCCATAACAGTAAATGTTTGAATGATCACTGCTGCAGTAGCTGCTCCCTCCTTCCACTCCCCCTTGTTTTTTTTTTTTTTTTTATAACAGGGTGTGGACATTTGTTTTTGTGTTGTTTCTAGCATTGTCCTTCAGGGCTCAGCCACTCTCTCTTTGCTGGCAGGAAAGCACTGAAGGGCTTTATGCCCAAACCTGTCCTTTAGTCAGCACAGCTCAAGCTGCCTGACAGTTTGGGCATGTGGAAGGTACCATGAAGCTTTGGAAGCTTGCCGGCTTTTACATCCATGGCAGGATATAACACATATAGCTTAGGCTACTGCAGCAGTGATCATTCAAACATCTGCTGTTATGGTAAGTTTATTTTACACAACTGTACTTTCCTTCCAGTTTCTCTGGTACAGCAGAAAATCTAACTCTGTCTTTTCAAACAGCACTTATTGAGAAGGCTCATGCTCAGCTTCAGCCAACTTCTGATTTTTGCAGATTTATTAGTTCATCTAAACTAGCTAAATGCTTCTTGGATTTTTTCCCAGCTTTTTATTTGAGTTGATATATTGCTTCAATGTTTCATTTATTTTAATCACCTCTGAGTAGATTTGGTTTATTTTTTCCTCTAAAGTACTGCAAGCCATCTCTTGTACTAAAGTTTAAGCTTGATCTGCTTTTTGATGAACAGCAGCAGGAGTCTTGCCAGGCAATGTTTTCTCTTCACCTTTTCTGGTTGATTTTTTCAAGTTTTCCAAATGTTTTCTTTGTTGGCATCCAAACAATGTACTTACTAACTAGTAACTGAATTTTACCCAAATTGAAATTTCAGTTGATCCTAATTTCCTGGTTTATTTTCACAGTGGTAGAGCTGCAGTTAAGCTGTTGATCAGTTTGCAGCTGTCTTGGCAGTCACGTGTTGTGGAATTCTTGAGAACTGGGTCATGTGGCTTGTGGAGCTGATGCATTTTATTTTGGTGCTCAACTTTTTTGTGTATGAATTAGTTCAAAATGCAATAGATTGAAATATTTTTGTTGGGAACAGTTTGAATTACTGCAGTAGGAATTAATGGTTTGCAATTCATAATGTTTGTCTTGAGATTTATTGAACGCAGGAGTGGCAAGAAAGGAAATAACAGACTCTTGACAGCTGCTGGGTTTGCTTTCTTCATACTAGGGGAAATTTTAGGAACCAGCGGGGACCTTGGGCTTGTGTTCCAAGCTTTTTTTACTGGGGCACATAAGGAGGCTCTTGGTGACAGGAGGTGGAGGAACATTTTTCTAAATGACTGTCAGCATTCCTGAATCGCTGTGTGCCGTTTCCCCATTCATGGTTTTAGGGAGGTCAATGGAGGGAGAGAACTTTGCTCATCAGAGTAATTAACCTACATCTCTGGTAAGTAGTTAAGGCAGGATATAGGAACGGCAAGCTATTCATCTTACTTCTACTATCCTAAAGCTACTTGTTGGCTTCAGCATCTTAGACAAAAGAACCATCCACTTTGCTTTCCTCCACATTTGATCCCATAAAAGATAGGGTATGCTGTTTCAGCTGACTGAATCGATACACAGAAGAGAGATGTTCTGTATGTCTGCCATTCAATCCACCCTGTCACTTTTCTGTTGAAGAAATTGAATGGGCTAGATCTCAAATATCCCTGTCTCCTGCATTGAGATCAGGGGGAATTGTTGAAGCCTTGCAAGCGTCTATATAAAGCTATCATTTCTTGTTAAGTGCACTCTCTCCTTTGGCTATGAGGCACTCAGGATGCTTTTCAGTGATAGTGGGAGTCTTATACATTCTGTTCAGCATGACTTCCTGTGTCTAAATGATAGATTGCCAAGAACACTGCATCAATGGACCCAGACAGTATCCCAGGATGCCTTCTAAATAGCGTAAAACATGACCTATCAGGGCCTCTGGAGTTCCTATTTAACTATAGCCTCCAAACAGGCTTCATGCTACATGAATGGAGAACAGCAACAGTCATCCCTCTGCACAAAGGCAGGCCATCTACAGACCCTGGAAACTCCAGACCCATAAGTCTCACTAGTCTGATATGTAAAGCCATGGAAAGAATTATGATGGAAATGATCAATAGTGGTATAGTGAATCTCTAGACACTGGACCCAACCCAGTTCGGTTTCGTCAAGGGCAGATCATGCGTACTCAAACTGGTGGACTTCTTTGAGAAGGTCACCAAAGAAATGGATGAGGGAAGAATGGTTCACACTGCTTACCTTGACCTGGCCAAGGCATTTGACCCAATACCCCACTTGGGCATTTTTGACAAACTCAGGAGGTTAGGTAAAACATTAATGTCACATGGTGGATAGCCAACTGGCTCACAGACAGGACCCAGGTAGTTAGAATTGGGGAGTCCACCTCTACAAAGAGGCCAGTCACAAGTGGAGTCCCTCAGGGATCAGTCCTTGGACCACTCCTTTTTGGCATTTACTTCTGTGAAGTCACGGTCAATGTCATTGGTCTCCGGCTGACTAAATTTGCAGATGATTGCAAATTAGGAGTTGCCATTGAACCTCACACTGACACAAATGTTCTCCAGGAGGGGTTGACACACAACTGGTGTCCGAGCCATGGACTAAAACTAAATGCCAAGAAATGCATAGTAGTATCCTTCAAGAGGTTATCCTCCCCTGGTAACTATCATATTGACAACACACCCCTTACAGTTGACCTAATAGTCAGGGAGTTAGGGACACACATAAATAGTAGTCTTGCCTTTGACCATCATGTACTACAGTAGTGAAGAAATCATTCTATGTTGCACAACTTACAAACAAAGGTAAAGCACCTAAGTCCAAGGAAGTCATTGTTCCACTGTATTTGGCATTCATCAGACATATCATTGAGTACAATGTCCCCTTTGGTATGTACCTAACCAAGCATATCCAGCAATTGGAAAGTCCACAGAGGTTTCTCACTAAAAGAATATAGGGCTTAAGTAAAATGACACATGCAGACCACCTCAGGGCTCTATCCGTGTATTCTGTCTCCTACAGGCTTTTGAGGGGCGAACTGTGCGTGACATACAGGGCATGGTCAGAACTCACTCTGATGGACCTCTTGCATATCCACAAAACAAACAACACCAGAATTACCCATTCTAAAGACGTAAACCTTGACTATGATATAGATAGGACCTGCTGGAGAGACAGGTATGTATCCCAGAGATTACCCCGTCTCTGGAACAGGCTCCCCATCCATGTGAAGAAGAGTTCCTCCCTAACCCAGTTCAAGTGCAACTTGGACAATTGGATGGTGAACAGGGAATTCAACCCTGGGTTTGGCACCTATGTCTCTGATGGACACAGGCAACCTGTAAATGGTTCATCTCCCATGCTCTATCTTGTAAATGTTTCATCTCCCAAGCCCCTGCTTACACTTATCAAGGGTATCAGAACTTGTCAGAGATTTGGGATGCATGGCTAGGCTTAAAAAGGCCATTGTGGTTGTTAGTCTAGTAAACACCTATGAACTTATGAACTGTTAGTTGCCATACTCCACACTATCATGTTCAGACCATGAACTGGGTGCTTAATCCTTTCAAGAGACTTGGTATTCTTATGGATTCTGGCAACTTTTGGCTGACTCTGGCAGTCGCTTGTTTTTATTTGGTGCCATGCTTGTTCCCAACACATCAGTGATCATTATTCTTCTGATCATAATGTTTGAAGACTTTGTTTTGCTCCTGAAGGTCAATATTGGCTACTGTCCCTCTGTATTTAGACCTGGTTAGACCAGTCATTGAGTACAGAGCTCCCTTTGGTATGTACCTGCAAAGGCACATGCTTCAATGTGAAAATACAAAAATTCCTTACCAGAGGAATTCAGGAGTTCAACACATGAATTATGGAGACCGCCTTACATTACTTTCCCTATTCTCAGTCTCCTGTAAGCTGTTAAAGGGTGACCATTGCTTAGCTTTTAAGGCTTTCTCAGACCATGAACTGATGAACCTTCCCCATATCTGCAAAAACAACAGTATCATAAACACCTGCACTAAGGATTTTAACCTTTCCAGTAATGTTAACAGGACATGCTGCAGAGAGAGAGAGAGAGAGAGAGACTTTTTTACAGAGACTTCCACTGGAGAGAGAGATACATTTCACAGAGACTTCAACTGCTCTGGAACAGACTTCCCATCCATGCAAAACAAAGTACTTTTAAACACGATCTGGGTGGATGGAAGGAAAACTGCAAATTTATCCCTTGATGACATTAGTGTCTCTGTTGGACAAAGGAAGCCGATGTGTTGCAGAACTGTAACTTGACTGTTTCTTTCTATAAAAGGGAACAAGTAGCACTTTACAAATCTGCTTGGCTAGGCTTAAAGAGGCTCCCAGGCCAATAATTCAGTATATTTCTATGTTTTATATATATATATATATATATATATATATATATATATATATATCTCTATGGGTCCTGGTCTTATGATCGAAAGTACGTTTCATCGAAACGTACATGATCAAACTCACTTTCGTGAAAGTGCATTTTGTTGAAAATGCACTTTTGCTAAAAGGTAACTAAGCAAACAGTTGTTTGCATGTAGATTTAGTTGTACATCAACATGCACTGTTGATTGTACAACTAAGCAAACTGTTGCTTAGATCATGGTACAGCGGGGATAAGGGAATATTCCCTTTTCCCCACTGTAGTGCGATCTCGGAGTAAGAAGTAGGGGGGTGCCGGGGGCTTGCCCCCCCCCCCCTGCATAAGCATGAGTACTGTTTTATTTATTTATTTATTTTTTTTGGTATGTTGTGTTTTTTTTTTTGATAAAATGCACTTTCGCAAAAGTGAGTTTGATCTTGTACGTTTCAATGGCTTAATATAAATCCATATCTATATATATATATATATATATATATATATATATATATATATATATATATATATATATATGTGTGTGTCTGTGTATATACAATATATACACATACTGACGTTTGATTTGTGATATTTTGTGTGTATATATATTTATGTCTATATAGTTTATATATATATATATGTGTGTGTGTGTATTTATAGATATATATATATATATATATATATATATATATATATATATATATATATATATATATACACACATACATACATACATATTTAGTTATCCCTATAAAGGTCTTTTCTAAACCATTCCTTGCATTGTAATGTCTTCCCATCTACTTGAATCCAGAGTATGTTCTGTAATCTGCATAAGAAAGATTTTGTGAAGTTGTTCTACTTCTTGGTAAGATATTTTGAAGTAATGTTCTAACATTCCTAGGTCAGTAACTTTGCAGCTTTAACAATTTTTATATGTGTTGTTTAAGAAAATTACTTTCAACTATATTCAGATCAGTGACACCTTATTCTTTTCAATAAATAAAAGTCTGTGTATTCCACAGTGAAGTAGAAAGTAGTAAATTCCACCATAAAATCTAGCGCCTTGACATGTTCCAAAACTGTAACTTTTAAACTATTTGTGTTTCCCGAATGACAAGATCATAAGTCCCGTAGCAGATCATTTTAATATAGTACATTCGGGAAACACAAATTGTTTTTTCAGGTAGACTCAATGGCTTATTAAAAGAATACTGGAAACTTATAAAAAGGCAAGTTCCCTCTTTGTCACAAGTAAAATTTAGAACATCTTATCAGAGGGGTCGTAGCTTGCAAGATTTTTTAGTACATGGTAAATACAGCAAACTAAAAGTGCAGATTAATAGAAATGTAAAAAAATTGGGCACAAGCCCTTGTGGCAAGTGTTCCATTTGTCAGTATCTACATTTGAAAGAATAAATGGTAAAAAGTTTGAAACACAGGATTGTTTTTCCTGTATGACAAAGGGAATAGTTTATGCAATTAAATGCTCTTGTGATTGTTTCTGTATTGGAGAAAGTAAAAGAGGTTTAAGTGAAAGGATAAAAGAACATGTTAGGGACATAAAAAATAATAAGATCATAAGTCCCGTAGCAGATCATTTTAATACAGTACATTCGGGAAACACAAATAGTTTAAAAGTTACAGTTTTGGAACATGTTTCTTTGCATTTTGCTAGTGATGATCTACTTAAACATTCATTAAGAAAAAAGGAATCAATTTTTATTATTAAATATAATACTATGCAGCCTCACGGGCTAAATAAAGAATGTAACTGGTAGAGTTTTATTTGAATTCTGTTTTAGCTTTAAGACATTTTTAGTCTGCCTAAATGGTATAATTAATGAATTGAAATTGATTGGGTTATAAATAGGAAATACTGTGAGGTTGTATTTTACTCTGTAAAGGCTGTTACGGCCGAGGCTCCAGGAGATTTTATGGTGGAATTTACTGCTTTCTACTTCACTGTGGAATAAACATACTTTTATTTATTGAAAAGAAGAAGGTGTCATTGGTTTGTTGGAATGTGGTTTATGACATTTTTCTTCTACAAGTGTGGTTTAAACTCTATTCAGATCAAGTTGGGTTGGTATTGTTGCATTCTGGCTATTAAATATTGCTTTGCTAATTCCTCCATTGAGTGTTTGAAAAAGATCTGGGAAGTTCTTAGCCCCCTTTATCATTTGGGACAAACTAGATCAAACTGTTTCTTTCTTTCTTCTAATTGTCAGTATTTTTTTCTAATGTGTACTTTTTAATCACTTTTATTATATTATCACTTAAGACACAGGCAAACATACATGAACACAAAAGAAAACAAACCGTTTTAATTTTTTTCCATTTAAGTACAGTATACATCACATATATTTTCTTTGCTACTATCATCAGTCCAACATTACAGACAATTGCTGAATTTCTGCCTCCCCTTAAACCTCACTCCTCCTCCTCCTGAACATTATTATACATGTATTGTTCCTACAATTTCCGTTTACTTTTATGCAAATTGCTTCTCCCTTTTTCTAAAGATCCTTCTTCCTGTTCTTTTATCTCTTTTATCATATTCAGTACCTCAAATACAGTTGGTATAGACTTTGATTTCCATTTTCTAGTAATTGCTTTTTTGGCAGCCAACAGAATTAAACCTACTACAGCCTTACTATGTCTAGGAAGTTCACATACTGTATTCCAACTCAAAATAATTATTTCCTTACTTACAGCTCTTTGTTCACCTAATATTTCTGATAGATTACTCTGTAGGGAATTTTTAAATTAGCTAACTTCTTATATTCCCAAAACATGTGTTCCCAGTTACCTATTTCTTCTCCAGCACACCTCTAACATTTTATATCTACCTGAGGAAAAATTCTTTGAAGTCTGCTGGGGTGTAAAAATGCCTATGCAACATTTCCAGGCAAAGATCCTAAACCTTCTAGACTAGGTTGCAAATTTGGGAGCCATACATATGTCTTCCAGTTGTTTTCTTGTAAATTGCTTTCCCAGTCTCTCTTCCTAATCATTTCTAACCTCCCCTGATGGATTCTTACAGTTATCATGTTATATGCCATACTTATTATCCATTTTTATCAGTTGCTTTTGTTCTAAATTCAGCTAAAATCTCTACTAGAGCAGGTCTTTCAGTTAAAATTTCCCTATACCTTTCTCTTTGCCTGTACTCTGAGATCAAGCCCTGGTATGGAAGGTAGTCCATAGCATGCAGTCCAAATGTTTTCTTGGCCTCATCCCACTCTCTTACCTTTCCTGCTTCAGTTATTTTCCTCCCAATATCTTGATTCCTTTGCCTGGTTTCTCCAGTAAATTCCAGACCCCTCTTGCCTAATTTCTGTATCCCTGCTTGCAGTCATACCTACTGACAAAATCTCCTTTCTCCATTCTCATATTGGCTTAGTTCTGAGAATACCTTCTGCTACTTTATGAATATAATATTCTGTATGGTTGTTATTCTCCTTAAGGATCTGCATCCAAAATCCCACTCTCTATTTCTTGAAATCATCTCTTTCTAGATTGAATTATAGCCTTCTGCTTTTGTTATGTGTATGAGCCTTAACTGTGTAGCTCTAAAATATCCCTTCAAATCAGGAAAACCTAAACCATCTTGTTCTATTGGAAGGATCTACTTATATCATTTAACTTTTGCCCTCCTTCTTTCCCAGATAAATTCCTTCAGTTCTTTATAAATTATTGTGCACAACTTCTCATTGGGTTGATAAAAGTATGCCTGGCCCATATAGAAGACTAAAGCGACTAACATTTTCACTGCTTGTATATTACTATCCATATTCATAAATAAACGTTTCCAGTTTCTCAGTTTTTGTATTATTTTTTCTTTAGTCTTTTTCTCATATCCTTAGATGCCATAACAGAAGCATTTTTAATCCATTCGCCTGAATACTTCACCTCATCATGTCCCCATAAGTATAGGTGGTGTTGAACCAATTTGTGTGTGGGTACATAATTTATGGCTATAGCCTTTGTTTTATCCTTATTTATCTTATATCCCCAAAAGATTTGAAACTGCTTTAAAATGTTCCACAACACTGAGATGTCCTTTTATGGATTTATCAGGAATAAATATCATCTGCAAATAAAGCCAGCTTTTCTTGATTACCACACCAATTATATCATTGCATTTCTGAGTTCCTTATTTTCTTTGCTAATAAAGGGGAAAGAGGACATCCCTGCCTGGTTCCTCTGTTCAAATACAGCATGTCTGAGAGGAACTTTCCTACTTTAATTCTTGCCACTGATCCTTCGTATATCCTTTTAATTAACTTTATCAGGGAATGCAGATGCTTCCAATGCCCTACTCATAAAATCCTTACTCCATCAGATGCTTTATCTGCATCAAGACCCACTAATAACAGCGGTATTTTCTTACATTCTGCTTCCTTCTGGAAAATATCATTGTTTTATTAATGTTGTCAAATGTTTGCCTCCCCTCCACAAAACCACACTAATCCATATCTATCAATTTTGGCAACACGTTTGCCATTCTTTTAGCTAGTATACACATAAACACTTTATAATCATGGTTTAAATTTGAAATGGGTCTGTATGAAGCTAGGTTTGATGGGTCTTTACCATCTTTACGTAAGACAGCTACCACAGCTTTCTTCTAAGATGTTGATGCTTCCCCTCCTTTTAAAATACTGTTAAACAAAATCTTCCAGAGGTTTATCACTTTCTTCCTGCCTAATTTACAAACTTCCAAGGAGTACCATCTGTTCTTGTAGACTTTCCTGAAGATCAATTATACATCACTGTTTTATCTCATCACCTCCTATCTTAACTGTTAATTGATTTGACTTGTCTACCTCTAACCTTGGCATAATTAAGTCTTCCATAAATATTTCCATTTGTACTCTTTTTTTGATTTCCATATTTCCCTGTTTTATACATATTTTCATAAAATTTCCAGAATATCTCTAAAACCTCTACATGATCTGTGGTTATTTTTCTTGTTACAGGTTCCATACGTTTGGCGACAGCCCTTTCAGTGATATGGTGCCTAAATTGTGG
This sequence comes from Protopterus annectens, assembly GCF_019279795.1. Taxonomy (NCBI): domain Eukaryota; kingdom Metazoa; phylum Chordata; order Ceratodontiformes; family Protopteridae; genus Protopterus; species Protopterus annectens. The sequence continues at coordinate 927,722,552 of NC_056746.1, forward strand.
TGCTAAAATTTTTTATGCTCTGAAGTTATCAAAAATAGTTGCTTAACTGCAGTTTTTCCAAGCTCATACATATTATCCAGATGCTCCCTTATTTTCTCTTTAGCACACTCCATTTTCTCCTGCTGTTGTTCTATGAGATTCCCCTTATTCTGCAATACTTTAACCTTTGTCAGCCCCTCTAAGCAATTTCTATTACTTAACCATAACTCTTTCTCTCTTATTTTGACCCTGTTTTTAATCTCCATTTTCATTTTATCCCAGTCAATAGCTAAAACTTCTGAACATACATCTATCTTCTCTAATAACTCTTATGTAATTTCCACTACCCATTCTTTAAATTCCTCTCTTTTTAACAGGTAGGTGGGAAAGCGGCAGTGTCTTACGTTTACTTCATTACCATGCATTTTGTATCTTATTTTTGTTGGTGTGTGATCAGAAATGGTTATTGGATGTGTGACGAAGCTTTCAATTAAATGCACATGTTCCTGTGAAATATAATTTATATGTAGTCTAGCCCAGTTATTGTCCCTTGGGGAATAATGTGTAAATTCTGTCCAAGTTCCTACTACTAAAATCACAGCTTCCATACAAAATATTTTCATAAAGTTCTTCAGAAGTCTACCATCTAGTGTTATATTGTCCCTTCTAGGTCTCCCTGATACACCCTCACTATTGCAAATCAAATTCCAATCCCCACCTATAAATAATATTCTCTGCTGAAAGCTGATTATTTCTTCCAAAATTTTCGTAAGTTCCATAATAGTAGTTTTTGGTGGAATATGAATAAATACCATTGTAATTCTGCCTTGCCAATAGCCCTTTACTACCACAAATCTACCATTTTTTTGTCTTTTTTTCTCTCATCTATCTCTTTTGGAGCCCCTCTGGCAAATAGTATAATTAATCTCCTTTTCCTCTGTCCTTGATATTCTGCTGAATATCTATTCTGAAATCCTCTCTTTGCCAAATTCACATTCTCATTTCTTTCTGAATGTGTCTCTTACAGCATTGCATTTTGCATTTCTTAATATAATTCAATATTCTTTCCTTTTTATCTATATTTATAATGCCATTCAAGTTCCAGGATAATATGGACAGCATAGCCATTATGATAAAAAGCTATTGTTCCCACTTATTATACATAGCAGTTCTTCTGAATGTGTTTTTCCAACTTTGGTGTTACATGAATATACTAATGTTTGGCTGTCTGATCTGTTATATTTTCATCTGCGTTTGAACCTATGTCACATTTTTTTCAAGACTTCATTTTAATGAAAACTCTCAAACAAAAAAGCTAATACAAAACATCCCCATCTCCTAGTAACTTGGAACAAACACACAGAACTATGTACATCTTCAAAACATGAAGTTTAACCCTCCAGAAGGTGATAGTTGCCCCAAATTGATGGCCGCACCTACAGGCATTATCTAACCTAAAATTAAGGTTTTCCATGCTAAAGCTTATGCTACAGCCTGTGCTTCCACTGGCTGATATCTGCTCTTTTCTTATTTATCTTCCCCTGCCAGATTTGAAAAAAAAAACAACATGTATGCTTTCTGAAAACATTAACTTTTAGCCCTAAGAAAAAGTACACTGGCAATTTTTAAATAAAACTAAATTGTACACTGTTCTATTAATTGCAGTAAAGTACAAAGGCTGCTAGGGAGGTTGTTATTTCATATTCACGCCCCATAATTTCAGACTTAATTTGTTCACTGAACTGATTGCCATTGTACCTTTAATTTTTGTCTTTCCTTCAGCAAAAAATACACATAATTTTCAAGATTAACTGCTTGCATCTGCAGACTGCTTGTCACCATGGAAATGTACTCAGCAATAGGTCTTTGTAAATTTCACTCAGAAAAGAATGTACAGATGCCCTCAGGAGCAGACCTCATGTCAACTCCACAGATCATTTGCCATTGGAAAACAAACATGCTGACAAAACACCCATTTACAACTTAAGCCAAAGGTAGTAATCTAGACATTCACTTTGTAGAATAAAAAGAGAAAATATCCTAATTTACATATAATATAATGAGTGCACTTTTTTTATCCCAGCTGCCCAAGATCACAGCATATGAACATTGTACCTGCTTTTGTCCAGCTTTTTTCTCTTGTTATACTGTAAAACTAATATGTCTTACAGCTGAAAAAAGTACTTGTTTACTTTAATATCTTTAGCACATACAACAGTTATTGAAATGACTCTCCTCCACATTTAAAATAGCCCTGACTACACACTACACAGAACTGTTTTCATTATATATCATGCAGTTTGTCATGAAATGTTTTACACAAATACTAATAAAAACAAAAATTTAGTTCCTCCTTTTAGTGTCCTCCTAAACACTAATGGTAATAAAGTGTGGTACATGCTTTACAATCCACCTACAAGTTTAGCAAAGTTAACAAAAGTTCATTGTTTTCCAGCCACTTTTTCTTGCAAAACCATATTTCACAAATGTGATAAGATGCTTTATAGTCTTTCCTTTATTCACTAATTTCAGAGTTGCTGGTCTTTCTGTTCATCTCCATCTTCCAACACCAGACTGTGGTTCAAGTCCCAGGTACTGCTGAGTTTTCTTGTCAACTCCTGTACTCTTTTCTGTCTGTCAAGCATTTCCCTTTGGAGCATTGGAAAGTTTTCACTGGCAGTCTCTCTTTATGAACCTTATTGTCAGAAGAATAAGAAGCAGAGTCCCCTTCTATTTGCTGACTCCTTTTTTGTTGGATAAACTTTTTTCATTTCCTGTTTAGCCTGTTCTGCATCAAAAATGACTTTGATCCTCCAGGAAAATGCACTTTGGAGACAGCTGTATATAGCAGCTTGAACATCACACCTGCCTTTCAACATTCCCTTATTGCTGGGATAAATTTGAATCTGTTCTGCCTGGTGTACAGTGAATAATCATTTTCTACAAACACTCTGCTGTTTCCAATTTTCAATATTTTGCCTTTCTGCCACAATTTTTTCGGGATAAACTCTTTCCGCTGGTATGATTGCATGTTTACTGATATAGGCCTTGGCTGCTTTCTTATATGCAGGTTTGGAACATACACTTGATGTGCCCTTTCAATTAACACATTCTGCCATGGAAGACCAGTCCACTTGCTTATTTGTGCTTTCATAAAATTAATATTGTCTGTACGTTCCACTTTCTCTTGTATAGCAGAAAATTTCAGTTTTTCTCTGTGCTGTCCGTCTTCTACCTCTACTGTTTTTAAACAGTATTTTTTGAGAAACCTCATATTCAGGCTATCTTTTTCTTCATGTCATCCACTGATTTTTGCAGTTTTATCAGTTCATCTGAATGGCTAGTTAAAGCTTCTTCTATTTTTCTGGCCTTTTTTGTTTGAATTGATATATTTCTTTAGTGTTAAATCACCTCTGAGTACATTTGATTTATTTTTTTTACTGTAGATTATTTGCTATCTCTTGAACCAAAGGTGAAGCTTGAATTGCTTTTTGCTGAACAGCTGAAGAATCCTTCCCAGATAGTGTTTTCTCTTCACCTTTTCTGGATGACTTTCTTTCAGGTTTTCCAGATTTCTTCTTTGATGGCATCCAGGCATGTATTTACTAGCCAATAACTGAAATTTACTAAAAAACATTTTCAATTGCACTACTTTTTCTCAGTTTCTGTTTTCTCACTGGGAGAGCTGAAGTTGCTGTTGATCAGTGTGCAGCCATCTTGGAAGTCGGTTATTAGTGTGTTTTGATCCTACAGAAAATCAGTAAGAAGATATTGCAGTTAACATACCTTGTAAACATTACAAGTATCTTATTATAAATAAAATTTTAGGTAAGAACACCATTCGTTTTTATATTCAAGTTCGTTAAAGTGTTTTATCTTAAAACCTCATGTACAGAAATAAAATCCATAAATGCAAACAAATACATAAATTAAAACATTATTAAAATTCAGTACCTAGAATTTGGACAAGGATTGGAATGCATTATTAAAGTCACTTCACCCTTTCAAAAGCTATGTCAAAAAAGATAGGTTTTAAGAACTTTTCAGAAGCCAGACAGTAATGGGCACTCCTAAAACTATTGAGGTAGTATAATCCACATTATGACTAAAAACATCTTGGTAGCTGAGGATAAATGTCAACACTTTTCAAAATAAAATGTATTATTTTGAAAAGTGTTGACATTTACCTTTGGCTTCTAAGGTGTTTTTTAGTAGTTTTGTACATTGGTTTTATGCCTTTGAGAAGCCAATGTGTATGTTTCTTTCTTGCTGTTTTAGTATATTCCACACACCTGAAATGGAACAGAGCCAGTGTCAGAAGTATCAAGGTGCAGCTGTGGAACCACCAGCAGTTCTTTGAGACCAGAGTGCAAAATATAGGTGGGACAATACAGTACAGCCAACTCCTTCAAGTAAGAGGGACCCAAGTCATGAATGGACAGATTAACACCAGAATCTTATAAATATACAGATATGAGAGGCTATGCAAAACCGGAGTAATATGCTGGTAATGATCTACACCAATGTAGCAGCAGAGTTCTGCACTAAGTGTAACTGGTCAGGAAACAAAAACTGCCTCAGATAAACATGGAAAATTTTAATGACATGCATGTACCGATACGTGTTGTTTGATGAATGCTTTGTTTAAGCACACAAACTTTGAGGGAGATGGTCACTTCTTTGAATTCATGGTTTTACAATATATATATGTATGTATATATATATATATATATATATATATATATATATATATATATATATATATATATATATATATATATATATATATCATTTTTGGGTGGTGACACAGTAACAAGAACAGAAAACATAGAATATGGGTGACTCAATGAATTTCATGCAGTTATATGACAGTTTAAATTAAACTGTTTGCTTAAAACTTGTTTTGAAGTGATATTCCTTTAACTAATTCTAGTCAGGTACCACATGACTTGATCAATTAACTATTTAAATATGTAATTGTTGTGATTAGTGTTTGACCTGAAGAAGCATTTGCAAAAGCAGAACGCTTGCCAGTATGTGTATGTCATTAAAATTTCCCATGTTTATCTTAGACAGTTTTTGTTTTTTATTTGTGCTTTAAATTATAGTACCATGGTTGATATGTATGGCTTAACTCTGATTTTCTTATGTAACTGGTCAAGATCAGTGTTAGGTAGTCCCAGGTAGAGGGCATTACAGTATATCAGTCTGGAGGAGACTATAGCATGAATAACAGCTGCAAAATCACCTTGCTTAATCTTTGGAATGTTTAAAAAATGGAAATTTGCTAAATTTGCAACAGCTGACACTTGCCCCTGAAGTGTCAAACTTAAGTTTTTTTCTACCATACATGATTAAACTGAGAAGGACGTGATGCACAATTTCTCAGGATAGCATGAAATGCTATGGCCTCAGTTTTAGAGTTGTTGAGCTTCAGTCAATGTTAGGTAAGCAAAGATTGTTTGACCTCTAGGTCAAGGGACTTGCCATATCATATGGGAAGGAGAGGTAAATCTGGGTATCCTCAGAATAACAATGGTATGCTAGATTCCTCTCTCTTAGAAATATCACTTAATGGAGGCATATGAACAATGAGCAACAAATAGTTTAAGATAGAGCCCTGAGGTACTCCCCACAAAAAAGGGTAGGAAGAAGTGAAATTCATTCCAGAACTGTAGCACTGTGGATGAGATACCACTGTAAGATTGCAAACAGTCAAAATCAGACTTGATATCATGAATCCAGACTGCAGGTCATTGGAGGCATCCTGAAAAACAAACAGCCAAAGCTAAAAAACCAAGTCCGAATCAACAAATAAAATAACACAATGCAGCTGTAGTGAAAAAAAAATGTTTAGCACCAAATAACCATCTGGTACCTTGGCCTTTCACCTTCAAGGATACACATTAAAGTGCTCATATAGCTTAAATACCAGGTAAACCCCTTAACTGATTCACTCTTTAAGTACCATCAATTACATTTTAAAGTGCACAAAGACATACCCCCCCCCAAAATAATTCACTTTGTTTGCAAAATAGCACAATATTAAATACAGCCATCATTATTAAATATATCAAATATAACAAAATACATCAAAGTGTATTACATACTACTATTTATATGACATGTGCATATTAATACAACATTCAAACTCAGTTTTTAAACATATTTACTTTTAAACAAGTATTTTTCAAACAAGTGAAGCTAATTGACCCAAAAAAATAATCAACATCCTAAACAAAGTTAACTTCTAAATTTAGTCCTTTTGTATTTAAGCTGTATGAGTACTTTAATGTGCATCCTTAAAGGCAAAAGGGCGAGGTACCAGATGGTTGTTTGGTGCTAAAAAAAATTTTCACTTCAGCTGTGTTGTGTTTTTATTTCATTGGATGCATACTTTAGATAACAAACACAAGCTTCTTATAATCTAGAATGTGTAGCACCATTTAAGGAATAAGAAGTGGAAGGACTGAAACTGTTGTAAAACAGATGCCAAGAAAAAAAAAGTAAAACAATGAGTAAAAATGTCACACAGACAAACCAATCAGTAAAATCTACCAGAAAAATCTAGTCAAGCTAGATTTTCCACTGTGTGATTCATTAAAACCTCTTGTATTAGAGTTAACATTGGGGGGGGGTCTATATTAGAATACCGAAGACACTGAATATCGAACAGCCTCAAGGCAGAAAATGCCGGACCTCGAACTCACTATTGTGGGGGGCTTTGCCCCCCACCCCCCACTAATTATATATACCAACTCTGAGATTGCACTACAGTGAGGAAAGGGTAAATATTTCGATCTTCACAAAAAGCACATCAAGGTCCAGCATTTTCAACCTTCAGGTCGTTTGATGTTCAGCCTCTTCGATTTCGTAATAGGAACGCACATGGGGTATATGCAAGTGACACCTTAAGGACATCAAGTGTTCCATCTATATGGCAGTTCTGAATGCCCATGACTTTTTTTTCCTTTTTAAGTCTGAAAGGGAAAAGAGGTTTTAAGAAATCACACAGAAAAAAAAAGAGGGACAATCGAGTATCAGACTCCCATTCTATGGCAGATAAAGGTTATCTGGTGGTAAGACAGGCTAACATACCTCTCAGCTGTCCAGATTTTCACAGAATGTCTAGATTTTTGGCTCACAATTTTGGTCTGCTCCTCATAAAATTTGTGGTTTTCTGGTAAATCACTGGGATGATCTGAGAAATGAAGTCACTAAATAACGACATACATTTTAGTTTCAGACTTCAAATCCTTCAGAAAATGTATGTTAAAACAAATCCTGTTACTCTAGCAACTTTCTAAGTTTATAATAGCAATATTTAAAATCTGTCCCTATTTTGGGGGCCTTTGTCTCCCCCCCCCCCATTTTGTAGGGCTTTGTCCAGATTTCTTGCAGTAAGAGGTTGAGAGGTTGACCTGTACAACCATGTGAAAGAGTGCATCTAATTGTTTAGCTGCTCCTGAGACCTGTTTGTAAAGAATGTTGTCTTCTTACCAGAAATCTGAGTCTGGTATGTAACATAATAAACCTGAACAGCACAAGTGACACTCCCACTTGCATCATTCCCAAAGTAGGAATCTGTTTTATTAACTTGCAATCTGGTAAGAAAGAGAATTTTTCATAAACTACCTTTATATTTTAATTATTGAGTTAGATATTTAGCATTTAATTAATTCATAGGTAGGTACTAGGCTATCGGCCCAAAGGCCTAAGTAAGCCTAGCCAACAAGGTTCCCTGGCTTACGCCACCTAAGAAAGTCACCTGTCAAGCAGAGCCACAGAAGTGATCCCTGGGGTGTATTTCTTATTTCCCATCCAGTCATCAAGATTTTTCTTGAAGAGTGCTAATGAGGAACTTTGCTTGACATAGATGGGTAGCTTGTTAGAGTATGGGAAGTCTCTGGGACAGGAATCTATCAATCCAGCATGTCCTGTTTATTGTGGTGACAAGGTTTAGGTCCCTAGAGCGTGTAGCTCGGAGGGATTGGGATTTCATTAGGTGTAGCATGTCCAACAGCTCTGGGTTTGACATAGCTTTATATGTTAGGCAGAGATCACCTTGGAGTAGGCAATATGCTACGGAGTAAAGCTGGAGTTTTTCGAGATGGTCAGTGTAGGGCATCTGTTTGAGGCCAGTAATCCTCTGTGTGAGGTACTTCTGTGGCCTTTCCAGCTGCTGCAGATGTCTTGTGAGGTACATTCCAAAAGGGGTATTGTACTCTATAATGGGTCTAATGAATGTTGAGTAGAGGGGAACAATGTCCTCTTTTTTCCTGGATGAGAACCCTTTTGTGATGAGGTGTGCCATGTAGAAGGATTTCCCGACTACTGTGGCAATGTGATTATCAAAGGAGAGACTACTGTCCACCTGGGTCCCAAGGTCTTTTATCACATATGCAGCATTAAGTAGACTGCCGCCTATGTGGTAGTTCATGGGTATAGAGTTTTTACCAAAGGGTATGACAATGCACTTTTTGGCATTGAGCTTGAGGCCATGGCTCTGACACCAGGCATCTGTCTCAGTGAGGCTCTTCTGTAGGATGCCCACATCATTTGGGGACTCAACAATGGCTCCTAGTTTGCAGTCATCTGCGAACTTCGTTAGCCAAAGGCCTTCTGTGTTAGCCTGTACTTCAGAGAAGTAGATACCAAACATGAGTGGTCCCAGGACTGAACCCTGTGGTTCTCCACTTGTCACTGGTTTGAAGTCAGATTTGGAGTCTGCAACGTTTACAGTATGGATTCTGTCAGTGAGCCAGTTGGCAACCCATCTTGTGACATAGGGATTTATACCTAGTTTAGTGAGTTTAGCTTTAATTCCAGAATGGAGGATGGTGTCGAAAGCCTTGGCGAGGTCAAGATAGGCTGTGTGAACCACCTTACCCTCATCTGCAGCTTTGGAGACTGCCTCAAAGAAGTTGATCAGGTTCAGGAGGCATGATCTGCCTTTCACAAACCTGAACTGGGTGGGGTCCAGAGTTTGGAGATTACCAGTGTCTTTGTTTATGAGTCCCATGATGATATGTTCCATGGCCTTACAGACCAGGCTTGTCAGGCTAATAGGGCGATAGTTCCAGGGATCAGTGGTGGCTCCCCTTTTGTAGAGTGGGATAACTGTTGCTGTGCACCATTCAGTGGGCACAAAGCCTGATGTGAGGCTATGATTGAACATGTTGCTTAGGTGGGGAGCCAGTTCGTTCTGACGTTCGTGTAAAACCCAGCCTGAGATGTTGTCCGGTCCCATGGATGCTGTGTGTTTGGCTTCAGAGGGTGCAGGTTTTACATGCATAGTTGTGATTACAGGGACTCTGCATTCTTCCTTTATAGATATGGGCCCATTAGGGGGTAAGGGGGGGGGGGTAAAGTTAGCACTGAACCTATCTGCCAGGATGTTGGCAATATCAGTTGGTTCTGTAATTTTCGTGCCATTGTGCTGTAACTCACAGCAGATCTGGGTGTTGCCATTGAACAATTAAACTTCCCCATCTGATATTTGAATTTTAATAACTACATAGTTACATTCTGTAATGCTCTTAGTTATATTTATTACTGCTGATGACTGATTATTAGTTTTAATCTGGGCCATAGGATTTGTATGTAAAAGTTGACATATTTTTATATATTTTTTTGGAAAACCCTTAGATTTCTCATTAACTACAATTAATTCCAGCCGACTGTGTCAGAAAACTTATGAAAGTCTGGGAAAATTAGAAATGTTATTTTCTGTATGTTTAGCATTAATCTAAAAATTCTGGTCCCTCATGTCTTCCTTGGACAACCATATTTCACAAAGTCTGGTTACCAATACCTTTCTTTGATTTACCCTTACTGATGTTGTTTAGCTAGGTAAGGAATAATAGTTTCTAATGTGTAAGCTAAAATATTTGCAAAAATTCTCAATCATAACTGTATTAGATAATTGTAAGTCAAGTCGTCAAACTGCAAAAAATGCTGAGTACAGGTTGACATAAACACAAAAAACACCCTTATGTCAAAGAAATAAAACCCTCCACCACAGAACCCTGAACCCAATATGTTAAGTGCTTTTTGACGGGGGGGGGGAGCAAGTCCCAGTGCACCCCTCTTCTGTGATCTTTCAGATAATTTTGTGTATGCTCTTGATTAGGATTAAGTAGAATAAGGACAGGTTTACTGTATTTTGAAACCCTTATTTTTGAATCTGTTGAATCTTATTGCCATAATTAAAGATTTTCCTCCTTTGCAAGCTTCTTTTGGCTAATACATTTTTTGTATAGTCCCTTAACACTTGTGAAATAAAATCATTCTGTCCCATCTATCTCTTCTGAATTTGCCTGTACATAATACTTCTAACTTTGTATGTTTAGATGTTTTGCACAAGCAGTGTATTGTTACATGTTTATTTTATTTATTTATTTTACATTTGTTTACCAGGATAGTCCAACTGGGCTAGTAGCCCATTTTCAACAGAGGCCCGGGGAGAAAGGCTCCAAAGATAGTTACATACATAGTAGATAGATTATACAAGCAAGATATAAACATTTACAAGGTAGATATGAACATTTAAAACTCATAATAAAATGAAACACGGTGAACTTAGATAATAAAAATAGCATTATAGCTAAACATTATTATCAATTATATACACATATAGCATAACATAATACTAGGAAAAAATTCTTTACTATATGGAAACCCGGTAGTACAGTGGGAAGTGAAATGAGAAAGAGGAGTTTAGCCATGTGTAATACAGGTGCAGAGCCAGTTATTAAGGAAGTGTTGTCTGAGTAGTTGTTTAACATGAAGTTGGTGGGGGTAGTGAGTATGTATTGTGGGACTGAGTTCCAGATTTTTGCAATGTGATTAGCAAATAGAGAGTCACGAAATGAGTTACAAGATTTGTGTGTTTATAGAAGTAGTTTGTTGGATGTGCCGAGTGTACGTGATGCGTGGTAGGGTACATAGGTTTATTAGTGATGGACAGGCATCTGGATGATAAATGATGATCTGATGTTATTAATCTTCGTTCATTCTTTACTGATGGGTTATCGGTTCTGTCCTCGGAACCGAGCCGGCCAATATCAAGCTCACGTCAGCCAAAAACTCTCAAGCCAAGGTCCTACCCAGAATGCTTTGCTCCCTGTTACCTCATATCTCGTTTGCCGCATTGCTGAACAGCTGTGTCAAGCCACTCTCTCAGCTAAGTGTCTAATTTTTTGACAGTTTATATATTATTACTCTAAAATTTTCTGAAAAGTTTATTCTAATATTTTCCTAGCCAATCGCACACTTTCCCTTACTACCCTCTTTTTCTTACCTTGTGGTAATTCTCCATTACCATCATTGGTAATCCTTCCTTTTCTCTTTTATCCTTTTCTTGGGTAGCCATTATTCTTCCTTTTGCTACGGTGCTACTTCTCCACAACAGCTATGTCGGATAAGAAAAGTTCCGTTGGTTTTAAGCAGTGCAAGGATTGCAGTTGTAAAGTACTGCTTTCCGATAGCCATGACTTATGTGTCTACTGTCTTAATGTCTCTCACTTGACTGTAATCCTATGTGTGGGATCTGTAAAAACTTCTCTACCAGAACTCTCAACAAGAGGAAGAATAAGTTAATTTTGAAAGGTCTCCTCAAGTCTCCTTTCTCTGAGGCTATTTCTGGGTCAGAGGGCTCACCCCCTCCTGTTAAACCCCGCAAGAGGCATTCTTCCTCTTCAATGAAGTCACTCCCTTCTTCTCCCTCTGGAGATCGTAGGGAGTCGACTCACAAGAAGGTGAAATTGATTACTACTCCGGCGCTGCCACCCGTGACCCTGTCAGCTCCAGGCTTGGCACCGCCCCAAATGATCCTGACTACAGCCATGTCTCCTTTATTGATATTGGCACTGGAGTTTCCAGTGCAGACAACTAAGGTTCCAACAGTACTGTCGCAACCCCTAATGGCACCATCAGTACAGGTTCAGTCTCCTTCGGCACCATTGGCACAGTCACCTTCAGCTCCAAGTATGACTCTTCTGTACTCCACGGCACGGACTTTTTTGGCAGCGACATGTACTTTGGTGCAGTCCTTCTCTGTACCGTCCTTATTGCCAGTGCAGACACTTTCCACTACGGCACAGTACCCTTTGGGACAGACCTTTGCCTTTATGGTGCTGACACCTTCAACTACCATGGTGCAGACTTTTTCCACACCGTTTTCTTCGGTGCAGACTTCCTCGGCTCCGAGCTCTGCACCTATTGAATAGCAAGGACCAAATATTCCCCTTCACTGGATCCTTTTGCAAGCAGTCAGTATAGTCCTTTCCTGGAAAGGCCAGAATCGCCATCAGCCTTCTCCGTGAGGTCAACCAAGAGTCTTTCTGAGCAGGATGTGTTGCGGCTTGTTGACCAGTTGCTTGTGGCCAGAGATCTCTCTCAACTGTCGTAGTCCACGTTCCTTCATTCAAGTGAGCGTATTTTGCCTCAAATTCCAACGTATACTCCTCCTTCGACTTCTTCTCAAGTCTTGAAGCCTATTACTCTGACAGCAGCTTCCCTCCGTCCGACTCCAATAGCAGATCTCGCTTTGGAACCAGAGTCATCCTTGTGGCCCTCGGTGCACTGGGCATCGGACTCTTCTCAGGCCAGTAGCTGTGCTGTTGGGGAAGGCATTCCTGGCTCCATGCCGATTTTTTTTTTCTATGGCACCTTCCAGGGATGCTCTCTCTCTTATGGTTCATGGTCCTCCTGAGACTCCTGGTCTGGGTGCGGGTTCATCGGGGTGGGGTGTGACCCCAGTTCTGAGGTTGTCGTGCTCAGTTCCTTGCTCCCATCCCTCCTTGGGCAGGCCAGCCTTCCAGGCCATGGAGAGGGTGCTTGCCTCCACTGGCAAAGTTCATTTGTCAGAGTCCTCTCCCTCCTCTGTGCCGCAACTGCCACAAGCTTCAACCCCTGGGCACAAGAGCTTCAGGTCTCTCCTCCTCAGGAGCCCCCCTCTTTGCAGTCTTCCCCAGAACCTCCCACTGAGGAAGCACCCCGCAAAGCATCATGCAAGAGGGAGCACATGGACTCCACTGAGGAGTCACTGACTGAAGATACGGATTTTGATGATGGGGAAGGGTCCCCACGGTCACTCTCTGATGAGGTGTCTTTTGGTGACATCCTTGAGATCCTTAGACAGAGGGGTGACTGGCAGCCCTCTAATCCTTCCTCCAAGGAATCCGTATTCCTGCAAGCTTTTTGTGCCTGGTCCCCTACCTCCTGGGTCACCCCTCCTGCCGATGAGCTCATCCAGGTCATCGTGCAGCACGCATGGACAGCTCCTGATACCATGGAAACGATACCTAAGAGGCCAGACAAGATATTATCACCCCCCCCCCCCGTGGAGCACCCCCACTGGTCACATGGTCTCCCAGTAGACGCTATGGTGGTGGCAGCTGCTACTAAGAAGGTTTTGGCAGAAGAGAGCAAAACTGTCCATCTACCCAACAAGGAGTCCGGGGTGATTGACAGATTAGGGAAGCGTGGGTTTGCTTCATCGATCTTCGCCGTAAGGTCTGAATTATTTGGCACATTTTACCAGGCTTCAGCGAGATCGTATCAACCAGCTCTCTGAAACCTTGGGAGGAGCTGTTTCTGACTAAGTCCATGATAATGTGGCTTCTCAGATAGCCACCCTAGAGTTCATTTCCAACTCTTCATGCATCTTATTTCTCATGCAACGGAAGGGGTGGCTAGAGCAGCAGGCGCAGGTATAGTCACCAGACGACATGCTTGGATGTGCCTTTTTGTCTTTGCGGACTCCTTTAAGGCTTCTTTTATGAATGCCCCCATAGAGGCCGCTTCTTTGTTTGGCCCTAAAGTCAAGGATACACTGGCATGGTGTGAACAAGATGGCAAGGCCTTGTGTGCCATTGGTGTCAGACACTCCACTCCTCAGCAATTCTATTCCAGAAATCAGAGGAGCGGAAAGATCTGGCACAAGAAATCACAGGGTTCTTTCTGGGATACACATGCTGAGTTTTCCCCTAGAAGCAGAGGGGGAATCTCCAATGGAAGATGTCCCTTTCGGGGCAGAGGAGGTTGGCAAAACCGGCGTTCCAGAGATTCTTTCTCTGACCAACCCTGTCAGCACTCCTGAAGCATTGCCCGACTGCTCACCTCTGGAAGCTGTCTGGGGTAATTTCTCCTTGTACCCTGCTGCCTGCCAAAAGATAACAACCGACTCTTGGGTACAACGAATTATATCCAGTGGCTATCACATCCCCTTCCATCTTTTCCCAGCCTCATCTAGAGTGTTACCAGATGTTCCACCCAGTCAAAGGGAAACAGCAGTACATGAAATCAAAAAGCTGCTACAGATGATCCCCCCAGATCAGATAGGATCCGTATTTTACTCAAGGTTCTTTTTAGTGCTGAAAAAGACAGGGGACTGGAGACCAATTCTGGATCTCAATACACTAAAAAAATTTGTAAAAACAGCGAAATTCCAGACGGTCACAGTTCAGTCTATCCTTCCTCTTCTGGAAGAAGACATTTGGATGTGCTCTGTAGATCTTCAAGATGCGCATTTCCATATAAAGATGGACAAACGCTCAAGAAGATACCTCCGCTTCTGTATAGGAGCCAGTCACTACCAGTATCGAGCCCTGCCCTTCAGTCTCTCTACAGCCCCCAGAGTGTTTACAAAATGCATGGCAGTGGTTATTGCTCACTTGCGACTTCAAGGATTCCAGGCATTTCCATATCTAGATGACTGGCTCCTTACTGCCCCCACCAAGCATCTACTGGAAGAAGCCCTGCAGTATACTCTCTTAACAGCTCAAAGCCTGGGAATCACTATAAACTGGGAGAAATCCAACACAACCCCAATTCAGTCTTTGGAATTCATAGGGGTATTGTTGGACACGAGAAATTGCACAGTATCCCTTCCAGAACACAGACTTCAGAGAATAAGACAACAAGTTCAACTGCTGCTCTGTCACCACAAATCCCCAGCTCAATCTGTACTTCATCGATTGGGGTCAATGGCAGCTTCAGTTACCATTGTTCCCCTAGCCAGATTCCACATGAAACTTCTTCAGTGGATACTTCTCACTCAGTGGTACCCTTTACAACATCCTTTGTATTTTCAAATAAGTGTGACTCAGAGATGCAAGCAAGATTTACTCTGGTGGACATTTCGAAATCCCCAACAATGGTCTTGCTCTTTCACCCCCCATCTACCAATAGCCACAGTTACCACGGGTGCCTTCCTGATGGGATGGGGGGGGGCTATGTCAGGGAAACTTAGTCCAAGGCACTTGGTTGGAGACAGAGGCCCTTTTGCATATCAATGTCCTCTAACTGAGGGCGGTGCTTCTAGCATTGCAAGCATTTCACTGCATCCTTCCATCAGGGACTGTTGCAATCCAGTCAGACAACATGTCAGTGGTCTGGTACATCAGCAAACAAGGGGACACCAGATCTTACCCGTTATGCCGAGAGGCCTTGAGAATATGGCAATGGGCGATAGCTCACAACTGCTTTCTGACTGCAATGCACATTCCTGGGAGCTTCAACATAATAGTGGACAAACTGAGCAGGTGCATTCTACAAGCTCATGAGTGGTCCCTTAATCCTCTGATAGCGGCAAAAATCTTCCACTGCTGGGGCCAGCCTTGCTGTGACCTATTTGTCTCCCCAACCAACTACAAGTGCAGCAACTACTTTGCCCTGATCCCCCCTCCGGGACTAGTCCACACTTTACCCTTGGGTCTTTTTATGCCTATCCTTCTCTTCCCCTCATCTCCTGGTTTCTAAAGAAAGCACAACAGTTGAAGAGCAAAGTGTTCCTCATTGCTTCATATTGGCCTCAGCAAGTCTGGTTTACCTTCCTCTGGCCTCACCTGCTAGATCAACCATGGATCCTCAATTCATCACCAATGTTGATCCCCCATCCGCAGGGTCTGATTCACCCCAATCTATCAACCCTGAAACTGACAGCTTGGTTTCTCCACTTCCTCTGATTGCCAGGCATGAAAACCTTTTGCCCCCTGTGCGCAGTATTCTTATTGCATCTCATGAATCGTCCACCAGACTAATCTATCTTAAATGGAAGAGGTTCTCTCTATGGGCAGCAGGTAAGCAAATAGACCCCTGGTCAGCCCTGGTCTCGGTGATATTGGATTACTTATCACATCTTTTCCACTCTGGGGTGTCTGCCTCTACTATCCGTGTATATTTAGTTGCCATCTCAGATTTCCATATTGGTTTTCAAGATTCTTCACTTATGTCACACAGAGTGTGTAAGATTTTCTTGAAAGGGGTTATCCACCTAAAACCTCCCTTTAGAGAACCCGTACAACTTTGGGATTTGGCTTTGGTTCTACAAGCTTTGCAGCTCCACCCTTTGAACCTACATCCTCTTGTGATGTGAGATATCTCTCTTGGAAAACTTTGTTTCTGACTGCAGTCATATCGGCCAGACGATTGTCAGAACTTCAGGCCTTATGCATCAAACCTCCATATCTTATCTTCCATAAGGACAGGGT
Organism: Protopterus annectens; assembly: GCF_019279795.1. Taxonomy (NCBI): domain Eukaryota; kingdom Metazoa; phylum Chordata; order Ceratodontiformes; family Protopteridae; genus Protopterus; species Protopterus annectens. Next base: position 927,739,027 of record NC_056746.1, read on the forward strand.
ATCACTGAGAACCAATTCTACCTTTTTACCAAAAGTGGTGTCTGAGCGATCTGTCAACCAGTCTTTTGATCTCCCAGTGTTCTTTCCTAACCATTCTAACAAGGGAGAGTATTGCCTGCACTCCTTGGATGTTCATAGGCAAATACAATTTTATCTGGACAGAACAAAATCCACCCATAAGTCAGACCAACTGTTTCTGGCTTTTTCCAGACCTAAACGGGGTCATCCTGTATCAGAAGTTACATTAGCTTCATGGTTGAGAAATTGTATCACCTTTATCTACAACAAAAACAATCTCATCTTGCCTAATAGAGTCAAAGCACATTCTACAAGATCTGTGGCAACTTCAGCAGCTTTCCATGCTAAGGCTTCCCTCAGTGATATTTTCTCAGCTGCAACTTGGGCCAAACCTCATACCTTTATTCTTCATGACAAATTGGACTTGGCCTCCAGAGGTAGAGCTTCCTTCAGTTCCATGGTGCTCAGGAATGTCCTTCCGTGAAGGCCACCCAGGAATACAGGTAGCTGGGGACTCTGTCCCATCAGTAAGGAATGAACGAAGATTAACAACATTAAATAAAGAAGTTATGCCTTACCATAATGTTCCATCTGTGTTGCTGATCTTTGTTCATTCATTGCTTTCCACCCTCCGACCCCCATCCGGAGGTTCTTGGTTGATCTCATGTACTCCTTTCTTGTAGGTCTGTTTTGACCAGAGGTAGCCTCTACTTTTATCCATCAACTTGCAAACTCGATCTGAGGTAACAGGGAGCAGAGCATTCTGGGAAGGACCTTGGCTCGAGAGGTTTTGGCTGAAGCGAGCTTGATATTGGCCAGCTCAGTTCCAAGGATGGAACCGATAACCCATCAGTAATGAATGAACGAAGATCAACAACACAGATGGAACATTATGGTAAGACATAACTTCTTTTTATCAGCAATTGTCAGTTGATTATGTGTTAGAAGATGCGGCAGCTCTAGCCAATGAAGACTTCTAAGGGCAGTGCAGTGGTGAACTCTATGAGGGAGGTTATCACCCAAATGAGCAATTTTGTGGTAGCAAGTCTCTAGTTTGGAAAGGTCAGATTTTCTAAGGTTGGGGAAAATGGGGGAGGCGTAAAGAAGTATGGACAGAAGGTGAGTTCTGGCAAGGGCCATTTTTGAGTGAGGGGTGAGGAATGATCTGGATCTATATAAGCAGCCCAGTTTTATATGTATTTTCTTGACTGTTAAGGCAATGTGTTTGTTAAATCTTTCATTTTTTTAGAGTTGCTCCTAATTTCTGTATCTCTTTATACATAATTTTCTACACATTTTGTATCCTTATTGCCATCTTTCTAAGCTTTATTTTAAAAGTACCCAGTGATCAGATTTGCTAACGTATTGTTTGTTGTATTTTTCCAGTATTCAGATATTACCATCTTTTTGTCTTTGTCTTTTTTTTTATCTTTAAGCATTAAAAGCACAGCTTTCAATGATTTTGCCTCCATTCTCATCTATAGAATCCCCAAACTCCAGCTTTAAGTTTGCAGTAACCACAGAAGGTTGATTCAGTTTGGGTTTCTATTATTGGTGGAACCAGTGTCCACGAAATAAGTTAGTAGTAAATCCTCTTAGCTATGCTCAGTTATGGAGCAATATGTGTGTGTGTGTGTGTGTGTGTGTGTGTGTGTGTGTGTGTGTGTGTGTGTGTGTGTGTGTGTGTGTGTGTGTGTGTGTGCATGTGTGTGTGTGCGCGCGAATATATATATATATATATATATATATATATATATATATATATATACTATCTAAACTATGTTCTCTCCTATTTTCCATCTTCATTAATGATCTTCATACAGTCATCCCCAAAGTAACCTGCATTCAGTATGTAGATGACTCTACCCTAATCTGTTCTGCCACCTCCCCATTAGACCTGCAGACCTTAACTCAAAATACTTTCAGTGTAGTAGAAAACTGGCTCACTGACAGGCGTCTTCTGTTGAATCCAAATAAAACAAAACTGCTACTCTTCACCCCCACCCGGAAAGCTACACTCCCATAGCATGTACCATAACATCTAATAATGGCACAATAATTTCCTCAGAAAGTAATACAAAACTATTAGGTGTAATTGTTGACAATAACCTTAAGTTTGACGCTCACATCGACATAACCATTAAAACAGTCAACAAAAAGCTAGGATCTCTATATAGAATTAAGGCATTTCTAACTCCAACTGCTAGACAGTTATTGCCCGAACACATTTACTTTCAACCCTTCTTTATGCCTCCCCAATCTATACAAACCCGAGTAAATCTGACCTCATTAAACTCAATAGCTGCTACAACACCATAGCCAGATTTGTCACAGGCTCAGCGTATAGAACCCACCACTGTATTAACCTGTGATCTCTAGGCTGGCTAGAGTTTCCATCTTAAATCCAGTATAATCAATTAATAGCCCACAAAGTCCTCTATCAGCCCGAAAGCACACCCATACTCAAAAATATAATTAACCCTTACAGTAACCTAAAAACTCTCCGGTCTTCTGACAAAATACTGATATAAACTGTTAAATCTAAAAACTCAGCAGTGACTCATTGTTTTGCAACTCTGTTGGAACAATCTGGAATCGGCTCCCTGCCGAACTTACATTCAACAGGACTATTAACCAATTTAAAACATCTCTCAAAAAATTTCTAAAAAGTCACTGGCTGTGCCCCTGTAAAAACCCTGACTAACCAGCTTACCACTCTCTTCACTACCTGGCTATCTGTAAAATAGTCAATGTTTCAGACTTAGTCACATTCTCGTATTGTACTACTGAATGACATGCTACCTTTTTCAGCCTTGTACCACTAAAAATGTCTAAGTTCGAACAAGAAAACTACAATGTTAAGTTTAAGTACGTATGTATTCCAAGTACACATATAATCCTATAATTCTGTACTGGTATCTATATGTGACTGTATAAAACTGCTGCTGTTTAACTCGTATAACTATCCACATGTGGAGCTTTTCTCCCTGGTCCTCCGCTGAAAATGGACCTGTGTCCAGTCGGACTATCCCGGTTAACAAATGTAAAATAAAAATAAATTTTATATATATATATATATATATATATATGTATATATATATATATATATATATATATATATATATATATATATATATATATATATATAGAATCACTACTAAATACTGAACGCCCAAAATCCCGACGAATAAAACATCGAGAGCACATGCCCGAAACCCCACAATACTGAATATGTAAAACCGCGAAATTCAAATTTGTGAAAGTTACACAACCAAATAACACACACACACCTTCCCCCCATAACCAAACAATGCATCCTACACTAGACATAGGCAGGGTGGCAAGCCCCCCTGCACCCCCTATGTGGGGGGCTGTGCCCCCCACACCCCCTATTTTATTATTCTAACTCCAAGACCGCACAGACACACAAGGCAAACTCACACCCACACATTACAGTCCCTCACACACACACACCACAGTCACAATACACATTTACACACACTACACCCCTCACCCCTCACAAAAACACACTTACACACACATACTTACCTAAACCCCAACACCAGAAGCGCTAACGCAAAATCCCTTAACATCGGGATTTTGCATTTTGAGCTTCTGGTCTTTTGGTAATGCGGGGTTTCAATCATCTAGTCTCGGTATCTTCAGCATTGGGATTTTGAGTGTTTGGTAATCTGCAGTGATTCTATATATATATATATATATATATATATATATATATATATATATATATATATATATATATATATATATATATGTGTGGGTCTACTTTGTTTGCCCGACACCCATTTGCCCGACCCCATTTGACCGAAAGTTCATTTGACCGACACTTCATTTGCCCGACAGTTCATTTGACCGACAAGCATTATTGGCAAGAAAATGGGATATGCCCCCTTCCCCACTGCAGTGCGACCCTGGAGTTAGAATATATAGTTAGGGGGTGGGGGGGCACAGCCCCCCACAATGGGGGGTGTGGTGGGCGAAGCCCCCACTTACATTTCTGTTACTAAAGAATATTAAACCAAAACTAAGCATTATAATATGAAATTAAGTGGGGGGCTTCGCCTCCCACACCCCCCATTGTGGGGGGCTGTGCCCCCCACACCCCCCCAACTGTATATTCTAGCTCCAGGGTCGCACTGCAGTGGGGAAGGCGGCATATCCCATTTTCTTGCCAATAATGCTTGTCGGTCAAATGAACTGTCGGTCAAATGAAGTGTCGGTCAAATGAACTTTCGGTCATTTGGTCTCTGGAAAATGGTTGTCGGGCAAATGAAAGTTCGGGCAAAGAAAGTAGACCCATATATATATATATATATATATATGTGTGTGTGTGTATATATATATATATATATATATATATATATATATATATATATATATATATACATATATACACAAACACACACATACATACACACTTTACTAGTGGGGTATAATGTTCTGCAGCTGTATACGAAGTCAGATTATCCAAGCCATTTCTTATAGATGCTCCAGACTTTGTGTAGTCTTGGTTTATTCTTCTGTTTTTTTTTCCCCTCTGGCTATCTATGAGACTGCAGATAAGCATTTATGATAGCATGGATTGTGGATAGCTCTGGCCCCTTAGTACAGGGTATAAAGCCCTGACTGCATCTTAGATGACCCGTGTTTGATTAGCAGCACAGGTGCAAGAGGGAGTTGATGGGGTTGAGGGGTTAGCACCATTTTGCCCAATTGGTTAGGGAGGCAGCTGAATTCGCTGCTTTGGCAACACCTGCAGGAGTGCAGGTGTATCATCTGCAGTAAGGAGTCTAGTATGTCTGTGTTGCATGGTGGTGAGCTGGTTATTGTGGGGGGGGGGGGTTAGTGCATATGCTTTTGGCGAAGCAGCAGTTGTGGAATGCCTAGGCTGTGAAAGGAATGGGGACAGGATAGTCTGCAGGTCCAGCAGACTTGCCTGTTCCCTAACATCTTACTTTCACCACCACCAGGAAACATATGGATCAGAGGATTGTGGCCAGTATGGAGGAATGAATGGGTCATTTGGGTGCAGGAAGGGGGAGTGAACCATTGGACACATCCTGTGGATCTGCAGTTAATATATGTATATATCAGGGACAGCATTAAAGTGTCTTTCTGTTGTTGTTAAACATCTGTTAACCAGTATTCTTCCTCAGGGTATTTAAAAAAAACATAATCAGCAAAACTACGTCTGAATTGGCACCATAAAAATTACCCAAGATAAGTTGAGAAGTATGTGCTTGAATTAGCATCTGTAGTCATCTACCTTTATCTGACTATGCATCTAGCATAATCCAGTTTAGTGACCTATGAATCAGGATTTCTGAGAATTTGGCACAACTAGCAGCAGCACCAAACATTCCACTTGAAGATATTCTTAGCATTTGTTTATCTGGATGTTCTGTGCTATATGTGAAGTCCTGTCAAGGTTTGGACACATTGGTCAGCTTCCAAAGTTTAAGGCACCTTCCACACACCAAATCTTTAGAATTTTCTTGCTTTTGAAGAGTGTGCTCTTCTGCAGGCTTCAGGAGATCGGCCATCAGTTACTACTTCTATAAGACTGAGCAGATAAGATTCTCTGCTGCAGTACTCTTAACATATGGGATACCTGCTGTGGAAGCTCAATGTCCGGCTAGTCTACCAAAGACTCCTGTTGCTTTAAAGGTACAGCGAACATCACCCAAATGTTCCTTCTATAACATAGGGCATAAAGGTGACATTCAGGCCTACCATAGTCAGAACTTCTTTGTCACCAGACTGAACGTATCTTTTCACTGTCAGTCTGTTTACCTGCGTTTTCTGCCAGTTAAACGCATTTTTGTTCCGGTGACTATGTACGCCTGATTGCTGACTTCTTTGGAGCTGCAGATAAGTGCCCCATTGTTTTTTTTTTTTCTTATCTTGTTTTGTGCTCCTTGGGGATAATGTCATCCAGGAAGTGTAAATGCCAGTGTGGGAGACAGATTTCTCATACATTTTGTTCAATTTGTCAGGCATTTATCCCAAAAACCCTTCACAGTAGACTTTCTTCCCTTTCTTTGTATCTTGAGAACCAGTGTCTTAAGCTTCTCGCTAAAGATACAATGGAAGGAATCTCCCATCCCAAGGGTCAGCCATTAGGGAAGAAGGGAAGAAGAAAGTGAAAAAGGTATGACCAGAATCTTCTGCTTTTCAGCCTCTGCCAGGTTTTCTCCAGCGGTTGTTACACATCTGGAGGGTCGCTTGGCTGCTTTGTGGGATTTCTCTGCCACGGCCATGTCAGAGGCTAGTGAGGATCTGGCTGGCAGCACGTCCAAAGAGGCTATGCAGTTGTATGTCTTGGACGTTCAGGGGGAACCATGGTTGATTTTTTTCCGGGGGGCGTAGGGGAGTTCCCCTCTTTTTAGTTGGGGAAGACGTTCCTACTACTGTTCTTGACTTTCGTCCTGGGTCTGAGCCTTCTCGTTTTTTTGGTGGGGACATTCCCTTAAAAAAGAAACAAAAACTTAAACATGTTTCTTCTGCTCCTAGGGATCCACAAAGTGAGTGTCAGGCTTTTACTCAGGAGCTGTTTACTGCTTTTAATGTCCTTAAAGCCTCCTCAAGGGGTTTTGGTTCCTGCTCTTCCTTGGTCCTCTACTCTTCTTAAAAGGCCTAGAGAACAGGATTCTTCTGTGGATGAGTCAGATTCTGATTATGAATCCCTGACTTATTCTATTCCAATTCCTTCTCCTTTGGGCTATGGGTCAGAGGAGGAGGACTCTATTAGTCCTGATGTTCCTTTTGAAGAAATTTCCTTTGGGGGGACACCGTCTAGGATGATGGATTTTTTTAAAGTGGGATTGTGCTCAGGTCTCTGATATCCATAAGTGGTACTATGAGTTGCTACAGTTGGAATCTCCTTTTCCTCCTCTTTTAGCTACTTTGCTGGGTGTTTTTTCCAATGCTTGTCATGCGCCTGATTCTCAGCTCCCTGCTCCCAAGAAACCTGACAGGTTTTATAGGGTGCCTGAGGATTGTTATTTTTTATATAAATGCCCTGCTGCTGGTTCCTCTGTAGTGTCTGTAGCCTCTGATAAGCCGTCTCAGTTGCTTCCTTCGCCCAAAATATTGCCTTCTGACAACAACAGCAGAGCTATGGAAATGCTGGGTAAGAAGGTTTACATTTCTGCTACTCTAGATTTTAGGGCTATTAATTATCAGACTCATGTCTAGGTGTGTGTGTGTGTTGGCTCTTCTTTCTCAGGCCTGTCATCTTATTTCTGATTTTCCAGACTCTGAGGGTAAAATGTCTGTTCTTTCCTTTTTATGGACATGTTTAAGTCCCTTCAGATAGGGGTAAGGCCTTACAGGAGCTTAAACATGTGTTTGTTTCTCCTGTGCCTAAATTACTCTGCGTGCAGACCAGATGTGGTAGCTTGGGATATAGATTTTCATCACAGTCTTACTCTACTGGCATCTTAAATTCTGTCAGAGAAAAATTTTGTGGGAGAGAAACTGAACATACCCAGGACTGAACCACACAAATGGAAACAAAAATTTGGGGTCTTTCAAGAACTGATCCATCTGTGGGAACACCTCAGGTAGATTTTTTTGCTTCTAGTCACAACAATCACTTGGCAAAATTCTGCTGCAGGACTCCGTGCAGGAAGGTCTGCTAAGCAGATGCATTTCCTAGGACAGGAATGTTTCTGTCTGCCTTTCCACTAATATCCAGGATCTTTCTGAAGATTCAAAAGGACTCTGCAGAGATCACTGTGGTGGCTCCTTTCTGGCCCAGGAAACAGTTGTCCTCCCTTCTAATGGAAATAGCCAAAGGCAATTACCACAAGCTTCCTAATAGACTGGACACATTCACACAAGACAGAGTTTATTCGGTACATCCTGACCCCATATAGTTGCAATTAACAGCCTGGATGATAAAATCTTAATGCTTTTTAGGCACTCGTTTTCTGTAGACATGCAAGCAGGTATTAAAGGAGGCAAAAAAACCCTGATGGGTGAAAATCATATATCAGTAAATGAAAAAGATTTTCTTGTTGGTGCCAGGACAAGAAATAGGACTCTGTTAAGGCTAGTGATTCTCTAGTTCTACATTTTGTGTGAGTTACTGTCCTCTGGCTTGGCTTACTCCTTCATCAAGGCACATTTGTCAGGCATTTCAGCATGTCTGTCTATTAACCCCTCCCCCATTCAATGTATGTTCATATGAAAATGTTTTTAAATGAATGTTACATTCCAAGCCCCTGAAAAATAGATGGCTCCTCCTTGGGATCTTAATTTTATCTTGGAAAAACTAAGTCTTGCTCCATTAGACCAGCTTATCAAGCTAATATGAGGTTCTTAACGTGGAAAACAGTTTTAAGGACTGCTCTAACCTCTGTAAGAAGAGAATCTGAGTTGTTAGCTCTTGTGGTGGATCATTTTTATCTAATTTTCCACAAAGATATGGTTTCCTTGAGAATTAATCCTTAATTTATACTTAAATTAGCATTCATGTTTACTTTGTGAGTCTTTTCCCTGTCTTCTTTCCAGAACCTTAGAATGAGGTGGAATACTCCATACTGTGGATGTCCACAGACAGCTCTGATATTATCTTGACAGAACTAAGTCTTTTGTGAACTCTGGTTACTTGTTTATTTATTGTGAAGGTAAGAAGAAAGGACAACTTGTGTCAAAACATACCATTTTCTTATGGTCGTCTCATGATATTTCCTTTTGTTATACCCACCACAAGGCAATTCTAAGCAAGGTCATGGCTCATTTTATCAGGGCCTTGGCTTCATTTGTCACTTTTTGGAAAGGGTTGGATTCTAGAAGTATTCTAGAAGCAGCAGCTTGGTCCTGTGCACATACCTTTACAAAGCAATACAAACTAGAGTCATTCTCCTTGTCTAGGCCAGGCTTTGCTAGAACCATTCTCCAGGGACTCTTGGACCCTTATCCTTCATTCCAGTCAGTTTAAGCTACTGTAATCTACCCATATAGGTAAAGCTGCTGCAGTAGTGACCAGTATGATGAATATAGAACAACTGTGTAAACAAACTTGCCATAACAGTAGATGTTCAGATGATCACTTCTGCAGTAACCACTCCCTTCTTTCCTCCACCCCTTTATTTTTGTATGTTGCTAGGGTGAAGACTTCTATTTTTACTTTCCTAGCATTGACCTTTTCAAGGTTCTAGCCTTCCTCTCTCAGTTGGTATGAAGGGCTTGGCACTCACTTCACTCTTTTTCTTCTGCTCAGCTCAAGCTGATGAATGGTTTGGGTGCACTGAAAGTGCTCGTGAAGCTTTGGAAGCTGTACAGTTGTTATATGCTTAGACTATAACCAATATAGCTAACACTACTGCAGCAGTGATCATTCAAACTACTGTTATGGTAAGCCTATGATAAGCTTATTTATACAGTTGGACTTTATGATGCCTTTGGGCGTCTTTGACATGGACAAGGCTCTGGAGTTTATAAAATGTTCAAAATACTATTACAGTTCCCCTATAGTGTGCGTGCGCGTATACACACACACACACACACACACACACACACACACACACACACACACACACACACACACACACACACACACTATATGTAATGTACATGGGGATTTAATATTTGAATGCTTCTCAAGATATTTGTGAGAATTTTAGATCTAAGACACTACAGGAGTGAATAAATAAGCTTATATGTAGGGGTAGTGCCCTATCATGCTATTTTGAACTCTAAAAAAACAAAATGAACAAAAGAAAGGCTGAAGAAAATGAGACTGTCAGGGAATTAGACAGGTCTACTCCTCTCCATCATGCAGTGTATGAAGGTTTCTGTTGCCAAAGACAATTCTATGACTGAAAATCAATGTCCATCAGCTTTCAGCTTTGGAGTCTCTGGATAAGGTTTCATTAGTATAGCAGCCCCAGGAAGAAATTATGAGCTTCTGTTTGGGGAAAGAACGTCTAAATATTTAGAGTCCATAGGTACATAGGTATATACTAGGCTAGTAACCACCAGGGCTTTTATAAGCCTAGATGTGTAGTCCAACCCAGTTGTGTCCATATGTTTCATGGGCACTTATTAGGAGTGAGTGTATTGGTTAGGAAATGTCTAGAGGTTATGTGAGGGGGGGTATGTTATGTGGGCATTTATGCCTGCCACTGTCTATCAGAGACATGGTGACCAGATCCTGCATGAATTTTAAATTTCCCAACCACTGGTCAAGATTACGCTTAAACAGGTTTAGGGACAAACTTTACATCACATAGATGGGAAACCTGTTCCGGAGCATGGGGATCCTCTGAGACACATATCTGTTTCACCAACATATTTTACTTATGTCATAAGCAAAATTTAAATCCTTGCATTTATTGGTTCTGATATTCTTCATTTTGTCGATGTGCAAAAGGTCCATCAGAGCTGGATCTGAGGATGCCTTGTATGCCAGGCATAGATTGCCTGTCAGTAACCTGTAGGAGACAAGAGTACAGAAACAAGGTTTTAAGGTAATCTGTATAGGACAATGTGTTTATACCATGGATTCTCCTAGTAAGGAACCTTTGTGGGTGTTCCAACTGTTGCATATGTCTGGTCATGTACATATTGAAAGGGGAATTATACTAAATTATGGGTCTGATAAAGGCTGACTAAAGTAGCAGTATGACTTCCTTGGACATGGATATCACGCCCTTACTTATAAGTTGGGTGACAATTACTGCTTTCCTTACTACCTTGGCCACATAGTAGTCAAAGGTCACATTATTGTCAACATATGTTTCCACATCCCTGACTACTGGGTCAAGTCTTAGGGGTGTCTTATTGATTAATTAATCTTGGTGGCAGTTTTCCCAAAATGCACTATAATGCATTTTTGGCATTAAGTTTTACTCAGTAACTTTGGCACCAATCACTTGTCTGTGTTAGACCCTCTTGTAAGATATTTTTGCCATGGGGGAATCTATGATGGCTCCCATTTTCCAGCTTGGCATTAGCCTTTACCTCTGAGAAGTAAATGCCAAATAAGAGTGGTCCCAGCACGGAGCCCTGAGGTGCCTTGCTGATGACCACTTTGTTAGTGGAGATGATATCACTAATCTTGAATTCCTGGGTCCTGTCAGTGAGCCAGGTGGTAATCCAGCAAGTTATGTAGGGGGTTAGGCCTAGTTTGGTGACTTTATCAACTATACCATAGTGGAGTATTGTATTGAATGCCTTAGCCAGGTCTAGGTAGGTGGTATGCACAATTTTCCCCTCATTCATTGCCTTAATGACCTTCTCAAAGAAGCCCACCAGGTTTAGTAGGCATGACCTTCCCTTGACAAAGCCAAACTGGGATGGGTCTAGTGTCTAAAGATTGCCTATGTCTTAGTTGATCATTTCCATGATAATTTGTTCAGTGGCTTTACATATTAGACTGGTCAGACTAATAGTTCTGTAGTTGGTTGATGGTTCAACTACGTGAAGTGGGATAACTGTTGCAGTCCTCCATTCTCATGGTACAAAGACAGTTTTGCGGCTGTAGTTGAAAAGTGACTCACATGGCCCTGATAGATCACGTTTCAAGCTATTTAGGAGGCATCCTGGGATATTGTCGGGTCCCATCAAGGCTGTGTTTTTAGTCTTAGTGAGCACCTCCAGGACCTCCTCCCTGTTAATAGTTTGGGGGGGGTACGCTAGTAGACATTTTATGGGGAGAAGCAGAGGGCATTGGGGGTGAAGTTTGAGCTGAATTTGTCAGCTTTGAAATTTGTTATGCTGCTGTGCTCCATGAAGATGGCAGCATTGAGCACCAGTTTAGCACACTGATGTGTTCTGCCTTTGAGGTTTTGAACATAGCTGTAGAAGGCCTTGTGGTTGTCTTTAGACTGTGAAGCTATCTTGACCTCATAATTGGCCTTGTGGCCATAATTGGTCCTTTTAGTTTCCTGTTCAGTTTAATCAGAGAGCTCCTCTCATTATTGGGATTGTTCTTCCTTATTTTAGCCATGACCTTTTTTCCTTTTGTTATATACCCAGTTAAAATAAGGATTCCACAAGTGTAGTTTGTTTTTAGAGTTTATTTTGGGCTTACCTCTGGTAGGTACAACAGCCTCTATACAGCTGTTTATATGGCTGTAGACGGTCTTTGTGAACAATTCCACATAGGTTGCTGTGAATTTGGGATGGGAGGGGCATTGAATTTTGAAACTATCTTTTAATGGGATGTAGTTTGTTTTAGAATAGTTCCAATTGTTAAGAGTTTTCTGGAGTTACCAAAATGATTTTTAATTTGAAGGAGACAGCTTTGTGGTCTGACCTAACCAGTGTGGAAGGAACACTGGGGGGATGCAGCGCCCTCCCATATTGGTGAGTTCCAAGTCCTGTATGTTTGAACCTCTGGTGGGTTTACACACTATCTGATGAAGAGTATTTCTGTTAATAAGGTCTAGCAGTTGTTGCGCCTGCAAGTATGAGGCAGTGTGTCTTTCCCAATCTATAGAGAGGTGGTTAAAGTCTCCCATGAATAGGGTATTTGGTTTAATGTTGTATGTCAGCAGTAGGTCTAGGTGCAAGCTATGAGATTCTAGGGACAAAGAGGGTGACCTATAGCTTGCTAAGATATGGTATGGGACTTTGTCTGTTGTGATTTGCACATGGATAAATTCTAGAGCATCACACAGTTTAACCAATGTAGCGTTATCCTTGTTGCTAATATAAATTGAGACTCCTCCACCTTTTGTCCTGGTTTGTGCAGCTGATGGTCTAAATGTGTGGAAGGCAATGAAGCCTTGCACTGCTGGAGTACTTTCTGTGGACTTAAATCATGTCACTGTAATGGAACAGATGTCTATATTCTCTAGAATGAGGAGAGCTTGTAGAGTATAGCGTTTCTTGTTTAGACTGCTAGCACTGAGCAGTAACACCGTTAGGTTTATTTGTATCTTATTTGCTATGTCTGTAGGTTTGTCAATTTTGTATATCCTAAAAAAAGGCTATAAGGGGTGGATAAAGTTTTAGTCAATATTCAGAAGCCTAGGGGAGACAGGTGCAGACCATCCTTTGCAGTGCAACATTTCTTAAACATATCCCCCCATGTTAACAAATATTGAATCCCCACTAGCAAGACACCAGAAACTAAGTTAATTATTATAGTCAAACGTTTGTTCTTACTGTGGCATCATCCTTGGTGAAGGTAGAATGCTACTCAATGCAAGGCATATACCTATCTGAGAGACGTATTCAGACAGACCAGCAATGTCTTTCTTCATATAGTCCAAGGAAGTATGTCTCAGGTCATTAATGCCCACATGGACTATGATAGAATCATACTGGTATCTGTGGTGCTGTGACTTGAATGCATGAATAACTTGACAGATCCTGGCTCCAGATAAGCCACTAACTCTTATCTTCTCCTTGTTTAGTCTCATGAGTGGGGCATCTATGTGTCATGCAATGGAGTTCCCTATGACAACAGTCCTTGGTAATGTGTTTTTTTGTTTTATGGACTTTACTGTTGTGGCTCCATCAGGTATAGGTGCACATGTGCTGTTTGGTGTTGCTTTTGGTGAGTGCTTTATAGCTTGCTGATCATAAATGTTGCCATTTAAAGGCTTAGGTGGTCTTTGAGGTTTCGTATGATTGCTTCTTAGTGCAATGGCATAAGTTGGTCTGTGTTTGTGGTTGTTGTAGTATGTGTGTTCTTCACAACCTTGTTTATATGAGAGATTTTTGCCTCCAGTGAAATTGTGTATGTGCACCTTTTGTATACAGGGTTTGTTTCTTTAAGGATTAAATGGTTGTCTGTGAACATGAGGCAATTGCTACATTGTCTCAGGATGCTCGTATCTACCAAGCTGGCTATGGAGACATTTGGAAATTGCACATCCGTGTTGTCTGGATCTGTATTTGAGTGGGCTACTGTAGGTCTTGTACTGGGTTATGCAGGGTTCTCCTTGACTGGTCTCTGGGGTTTGGCATTAGACTAGGTTATATTGTGCTGATATTGCTTTTTAATGTGCAAACTAACTGCTCTAAGCTTGTCTCCATGCAGTGGCTTTGTTTTAGCCACACTAAGTTACAGGTTTCAGTTTTAGAGAAATGTTATATATAAAATTTACTTTTTGGGTGTTTTTCCTCTGTACAGGATACTGCTAACCACTTGATATAATAACACCAAGAAAGATTGCTTGTGAGTAAAATGCTTCAACAAAACAACTTAAAGAAAACTGCAATAGAACAAGAAATATCCCAGAAACCAATGAAGCAGCCAGCGATAAAAGGTAGATACTGTTCAAAAGAAAATATACGTTGGTCACACACGGCTATAAAAATCCTTTAATGTAAAAACAAACAGAGTGAGTGCTTTCACGGAATCAATCCGTTTCATCAGACTAATTAGTCTGATGAAGCGGATTGATTCAGTGAAAGCGCTCACTCTGTTTGTTTTTACATTAAAGGATTTTATAGCTGTGTGTGACCAACGTATATTTTCTTTTGAACTTAAAGAACTATCTTGACAAGGCAATTTTAAGGATTAGGGACCTTTAGAATGATTTAAAGGCAAAAATCAGCAAATATGGGAAAAAGAGGTTGAGGATGGATGGATGGGTGGGTATTAAAAATAAAGCAGTAGCACTCTAAACAGTTAACTGAAGTGCAAAATAGTAAAATAAATATTGTATGTGCCAAAGATGGAGTAGGGTTAACTCAGGACCCCCATGTAGTGTGGTGAGGGTGCCAGGCAGATGAGAGCTCTGGGAAAATGAGCAGGAAACTATTTGTTGTAAGCGAGGTTTACTCAAGTGCAATACTAGTTTTCTGGGTGGGCACATAGTATTATGGATATAAGGAAAACAGTGGGGGGGAGTACTTAAATAGGTCTGGACCTTGTAAGTCAGATTACCATAAGGGGTGGAAGCCAGAGATACAGCCTTTTAAAACCAGAAGAGGAGGGTTGGGAATAAAATTAAACTAGAGCTGTAGTCCTACGCTTAAAATTTCAGAAACTTTTAACTTAATGTGTAAGTGAGGTGGGGCAGACTCAAAGAACAGCAGAAAAAACAGACACTGAGATGCAATTTTAAGCAGGTATATACAGCTATAAAAAGTACTGAAACACAAATTATGGAGCAGAATTCACAGTACTCCCACTACTGCAATTCCACCACAGACTATAGCATCATACTATGCAGAAATTTACCAATAACACTGTTATAAATGACTGAAGGAAGCCCAAATCTGGAAGTAGATCATAG
This sequence comes from Protopterus annectens, assembly GCF_019279795.1. NCBI lineage: Eukaryota > Metazoa > Chordata > Ceratodontiformes > Protopteridae > Protopterus > Protopterus annectens. Next base: position 927,754,272 of record NC_056746.1, read on the forward strand.
CTCTGCCACAACTGTGAAAGAAGCTGCAAGATTGATTGAGGTCCCAGACTGGGTTCAGAATGAAAAAAGCATTTACATGCAATTCTTTTGGAAGTAGAAGTCCAGTATAATGTATAAAAATGCTAAACTCTTATAATACACGATCTTCACACAACTTTTCAGTTGCAGTATTCTCTTCTGGCTGTCTCCACAGTCACTCTGTAGCTCTTCTTATAGACTGGAAAATATGGAAACAGTTGCAAAGGCTCAGATCAAAATGGCATCCTGTCTTCCTCTTCCTGTTCTGTTGTGCCTTATTTGGACCCTCTTTAATACCTCACAAAGAGGATTACTGTCCTCAAACAGATGCCCTATGCAGACCGTCTCAAAAAACTCCAGCTTTACTCCGTCGCATATCGCCTACTCAGAGGCGATCTCTGCCTAACATACAAAGCTATGTCAAACCCAGAGCTGTTGGACATAATCCACTTAAAGAAATCCCAATCCCTCTGAGCTACATGCTCTAGGGACCTAAACCTTGTCACCACAATAAACAGAACATGCTGGAGGGATAGATTCCTGTCCCAGAGACTTCCCATACTCTGGACCAGACTACCTATTTATGTCAAGCAGAGCTCCTCATTAGCACTCTTCAAGAAAAATCTTGGTGATTGGATGGGAAATAGGAAATTCACCCCAGGGATCACTTCTGTGGCTCTGCTCAACAGGAGCACAGGAAAATAATTTTCCTGGGTGGCGTAAGCCAGGGTACCTTTTTGGCTAGGCTTATATAGGCCTTAAGGCTAATAGCCTAGTACCTACCTATGAACCTATGACCCTGTTTCAGCTGCTGGTGCTTTGAAGCAGCTATTTCACTAGCATGCTTTTAGTTCAGCCTGTATACTGACTTCTGTTTTGGCTGGGATGCTTACTTCAGTAGTGGTGGGCATGGTTCATAGGTTGGTACTAGGCTATCGGTCCTAGGGCCTATACAAGCCTAGCCATAACAATTTCCTGGCTATTTCTTCCCACAATATTTACTTCCCTGGACCTCTGTCTAGCAGGGCGACTGACGTGATCCCTGGGGTAAATTTCCTCCCATCCAGTCATCAAGATTCCTTTTGAAGAGGGTATGGGCAATCTGTTCCAGAGTATGGGGAGTCTCTGGGTCAGGAACCTATCCCTCCAGCATGTTTTGTTCATTGTGATGACAAGGTTTAGGTCCCTGGAGCGTGTGGCTCTGATGGATTGGGATTTCTTTAAGTGCAGCATGTCCAACAGCTCTGGGTTTGACATGGCCTTGTATGTTAAGCTGAGATTGCCTCTGAGTAGATGATATGCGACAAGAGTATAGCTGTAGTTTTTTTCGTCGGTCAGCATACGGCATCTGCTTTAGGCCTGTGATTCTTTTAGTGAGGTGTTTCTGCAGCCTTTCCAGCTGTTGCAGATGTCTTGTGAGGTACATACAAAATGGGGCGTTGTACTCTGTGATGGGTCTAATGAAGGATGAGTACAGTGGGACAGTTCCCCTTGCTAATCAAACTGCAATCAGTGTTACTTAAAACAGACACTCACATGACTGAAAGATCATTCTCTTGGAAAACACAAAGAAATGGGAGTCTTGTATTTTGTCTCCTCTTACTACACACAAGATGTTTAAAATTAAGTTAAGGATTTGGATTTTCACAAGTTGACACAATGAGGTCACTTACCTTATTCAAGTCTCATGTTACTATGGACAAAACATTAGTTTTGATTTTAACACAAAATAAAGGTAGTATATCATCCAGATATGACCAGTTTAGATAATCAGTGTTCCCGATAATCATTGAAAAGTGGCTTATCTGCAAAAGTACTTCAAGAAAACTCTGCAGACCCTTAAAGCCGGAGATACATTGGAGATTTGGCGGAAGCTAAATATATCAATAATCTGAGAGGTAATCTAGAAATGCGGAACTGCAGCTATAAAGTGGTCTAACACTTCTGAGTTTCTTGATACTAAAGTTTACTAGAGCCCTGATGCCTGACATCAGCAGGTAGATGCATACCTGTTTTGCATTGGAGTCATGTTCTGTGTTGACATCAGCAGCAGCATTTGAGTTATTGGCACCAAAACCTCTCTTTTTTCCAGCATTGTGCTTGGTCTGAGAACTGGGTGGTGTAGATCAACATCAGTCTCTTAGGCTGTACTGTTGTCTTCTCTTGCCAGTCTTGTAGGTGCTGAGATTTTTGGAATCAATAACCTAGAGGTTGGAAATGGCTTGGGTGGTTGGTAGTTACCCCAGGAAGTCTGCATTGAGTTTGCTTGACCCCCCCCCCCCCAGGATGCTCCTTAGTCATATGTTTTGGTCCTGTCATCCTCATTCCAGAGAGGCAGAAGGGTGGAAGGCTGCAACACAGTCAAGATGGAAGTATCTGGATCAGATTTCTCTCTTCCCTCAGATGCCTGAGTGTTCCTAGGAAGAGGTGTAAAAGCTATTTACTCTTCTCTATGGATTCTCTAATGTTTGGTACAAATTTGTATAAAAGGAGGCTTCACAGGTACTTCCCAATGACCCCAGTTTTCGGGCAGTGCTAAGGTTGATGCATCAGCAGGAGTCTTGGCCAGTCATCCCCATCTAATATGAAAAAGATAACCTACAGGATGTTTTATGCTCTACCCCCACCTTTTTGGTGGTCCCTTCTACCAACAATATGATATTGCTTATGCAGAGGGCTTAATGAGATCCTGACATGACAACACCCGATTGTTAGAGACTGGGGGATCCTCCAAAAGGACTGAGAGTATTGGAATAAGGCTTCCCTAGCTGACTCCATTGTAGTCACAGCTGCCATAAAAAAGGGAGCTCTCAGAAGAAATCTCAGTGGCTTATTCTTCTAACAAGGATTCTTTGGTGTTGGACTACTGTGAGAAGCTTGTATGCATCAGGTATCTTTTCCAGTCATGCTCTGAACTGCCTGACACACATGACTCACTTTCAGCATGACTTCATGAGATGAATATTTGAAATGCTGAAATAAATGCCACATGGAGATCAGCAGTGACAGTTATAATCCCAGGTGGCAACTGTGGCAAATGTTTCTATCCATGTGATTGCTGTAGCATGCAGTTCATAGGGCAACTCATGCATCTGAGCGCAGGATTCCCCTATGCTTTCTTGCATGATTCAGATCATATTGCAGATTCATGGACAGCATTCTGTCATTCACCACTGCCCTCCTTGTGATGGTGTTTCTCTTTTTAGCCTAACGTGAAACAGAAGCTACAAAACATCAAGCAAGAAGATAAATGTCTTGCAACAGTTGAAATCTGCAGTACTCTTGAGGACTTTTTCTCAGTCAGAAGTGGGTGTTGATCTTTTAGTTTAAGAAGGGTCAAACAGCTGCTATTTGAGCAACATGCTTATAAGAAACTAGCATGGATTTAGAAGTTTCCATAACAGATGCTGCCCCAGAGACTGAATAATCCACAAAATCAGGGACTTTGCAGTTTCCCTGGTGGATCAGATGCAGAAGCCTTGAGGGCTTGCCTGACATGGAGAGAGTCTCAGGGGTTAATGTGTTTATAAAATGGGTAGGTTTTTCCCCTTTTATTTTGTCAGTAGGCCATTTTTTATACCTACAGGGATTTCTTAAACTGTGCCATGATCTTCATTGAATTCATATCCTTTAATGCATATTTGTGGTGATTGCTTCCCCCTTTTTAAACTAGGCAGAAGTTTATTTGTAGGCTTATTAACATGCTCTCTCCCCTCCTCACACTATGTTATTTTATCAAAAGAACTGCTTTTTTCTCATTGCCCACTCAGCTATTTAATTATGAGGAATTTGTCTTTCTTTTTATGCCATGTATTAAGCTAGGTGCAGTAGGATGATCTGCCACCTCAAACAGTTTGTATTAATGCCTGAGTAATGGGAATATTTTTTTTTATTTGCATGAGTGTGTACTGCACATGCTGTATTACTAAGTATTTCCTTTCCACAAGCATATTGCCCTTTAATAAGACTGACTATAATGTCTGAATCTAACAGTCCTTGCAGCTCTCTGCCATCATTTAGGACATTACTGTTAACTGAATTTGCAGTATCACAATAAGAGGACAGTCTCAACCTTTGTGTTGGGTAATTTATTACATACCATCGAATTCCTCTGCAGCGACCATTTCTGAGGTCAGCATAGATCCAGTGTCTCACACATCACTGGAGGGTCTGCAGGTGTCTATTATAGATGTTGAAAGGGAACTATGGCTGATATTATCTGAGAGACTGAGGGGTGTTCAACAGATTCTTCTTAGGGAGGAGATTCCTACTATGTTGATTGAGTATAGGCAAGGGTCCGAACCTCCTAAGATCTTTAGGGCAGATATCCCCTTGAAAAAGAAGCAGAAAACAAAACATATTTCCCCTGCTCCTAAGGATCCTCAGCATGAGTGGCAGGATTTCACAAAGGGATTGTTTAATGCAGTCTGGCCTTGAAGCCTCCCAGAGAGTTTCTGTTCCTGCCCCTCACCCTCTTGGTCTTCTACTGCTGTTAAGAGGTTGAGAGAGCAGGACTCTTCTGATGAGGAATTTGACTTTGAAGAAGAGTCTTTAGCCTATTCCTGTCAGGGTCCTTTTCCATTAGAATATGGTTCTGAGGAGGAGGACTAGATTAGTCCAGATTCTCTCCTTGAACAGCTTTCCTTCTGGGATACTATTTCTTGGATGATGGAATTTTTTAAATGGGACTGTACCCAGGTTTCTGATGTCCAGAAGAGGTATTTTGAACTCCTCCAGATGGAGTCTCCTAAGCCTTCTGCTATCCATCTTGTCCTTGCTGCCTTGTTGGACACTTTTTCATCAGCTTTTCAGGCTCCTAACTCTCAGCCCTTATCTCCTAAAAAAATTGATAGGTTTTATAAGCTGCCCGATGATTGTAAGTTTCTTTACAAATGTCCTGATGATCCCTCCGTTGTTTCTGTTTCTTCAGACAAACCTTCCAAACTCTTATCTTCCACTAAATTACTTCCTTCTAACAAGGACAGTAGAGCCAGGTAAAGGTTAGGCAAGAAAATCTCCTTTTCAAGTAACTTATCATTTTATTAAATGTAGTTATGATGCAGCTGATGCTTCTTCTAGAGCTGCTGCCTTTGGGTCTCTGTTAAGACACTATTCTCGCTTCGCTTCCAGCCTTTGCCTGATGATATCAAGGCTAAATTGATGGATGCTCCTCTTACCAACAAAAATCTCTTTGGTTCTGCTACTGTTGAGCATTTTAAGTCCTTGGAAGAGAAAGGTAAGGCCTTGAAGGAATTGAAGCATATTTTTGTTGCCCCGTTCCCAAAGTTCAGTGGAATTATCCTTCCAAGACTGCCTTTGTACGTAGGCAATCTCACTCTCCTCCTAAAGATAGAGAGTTCTAGAAGGGCTTCTCCTGCAAAATCTACTCAGATTTCTACAGCTCAGAAGCCTTCTTTTCTAGGCAAACCAGGTTCTGCCTGACTATCTTCTTCACTCCCTTCCAAGTCAAGTTCCTTTATGTCTTCATTTTTCTCTGTCTTTTCACAATTGGCTAAGGATTACTCGAGATTCTTGGGTTCTTTCCATCATTTGTCAGGGGTGCTACATGGTATGGAAATCCCTTCTTCCTTTTTTGGGCATTCCTCAACCTCTCAGGAACAGCTGCCCCTTTATCCCCCAGTGTCCTTCAGAGCCTTTTGTCTTAAGGCACCATTCAAGCAGTTTCTGCTTCTCAAAGGGAAGGGCTTTTATTCCAGAATGTTTCTGGTTCACAGGAAAGAAGGCATCTGGAGACCCATTATGGATCTTTCTCATCTCAACACCTGTTTATAAGGTTGCTTCCTTTTGAATGCTATCCCTTTAAACCCTGTTTCCTCTTCTTCTACCTCAGGCTTTCCTAGTCTCTTTAGATCTCAAGGATGCCTTTCTCCATATTCCTATTCATCCCCATTTCAGGAAATGTTTGCATTTCTCTGTTTCTTCCATGCATTTTTAGTTCTCTGCTTTGCCCTTTGGCATCTGTATTGCCCCATGGGTCTTCATCGAATGCCTCACTTCTGTGACTGCTTTTTGTAGGATGAGGGAAATGCAAATCTTTCCTTACCTGCATGACCTGCTCATTTAGGCTTCCTCTCCAGAAACCTTGCTTCAGCACCTCCACTATGCTATGTGCCTCTTGCAGAGCCTAGAGTTTACAGAAAATTTCAAAAAATCCTTACTGACTCCTTCTCAGCATCATGTTTTTCTCTGATGCCGGCTTCAGACCATTCCTATGTTGATGCCCCTGCCGCCTCCCAAGGGTTTAACTCTGATTGCCTTTTTTCAATCCCTTCTTCCTCTGATCTCAGTTATAGTCAGGGAGTTTCTGATGGCTGTGGGATACATGGCCTACACCATTCCTATGCTTCCTTTTGCCAGGCTTCATATGAGAAAGCTACAGTCATATAAAGTCATATATATATAAAGTCAGTCTGGCTTCAACATTCTCATCCTTTGGACTTTCCATTTCTTCTTCTTCCATGCCTCAAGCTAGAGCTTCAGTTTTGGATTCATGAACTGTTTCTCAACCGAGGACTTCCTTTTTAGCCCCTAATCCCCTCTCAGGAACTCTTTTGGATGTATCAGATGTGGGGTTCTTTTGGCCTTCTAAAGGTTCAGGGCCTTTGGTCCCTTCTTCAGAGGAAGGACCATATCAACATCAAAGAGATGAAAACTATTCTTCTGTCTCTTCATGCCTTCCATTCTCTATTCCTTCCTGGGCTCCTCAAAATCTTTACAGACAATATCACAGTGAAGTGATAGATCAGCAGATGGGGGGGGGGGGCACAGTCTTACCTCTTGTGCAGACTCACTCTTCAGGTTTGAGGTCTGGCTGTCCAGTATCAGGTGACTCTTCAGGTTGTTTATATTCCTTAAGAAAAGAACACTGTGGCAGACTCTCTGAGCAGGTCCATAATACAGACTCGCAAATGGATGCTTCACAGAGATGTGTTGCAATACATTGTCCACCAGTGGTGTACTCCTCATGTAGATCTTTTTGCCTCCTGTCTGAATAGGCAACTTCCTGTCTTTTGCACCAGAGTCACATCTCCTCTGGCTTGGAAGGTGGATCACCTCTCTTTTTCTTGGAAGGGGATGCTTCTTTATGCCTTCCATCTCCTTCCTCTCATACCAAGGTTGCTGTTGTAAATAGAACAAGACTCTCAAAAAATCTTGCTGGTGACTCCCCTTTTGGCCCAGACAGCATTGATTCTCTCATCTTCTGCACTTAGCCAAGGACAGTCACCAAAAGTTACCTCATAGGGTGTACCTACTCATACAAGACAAGAGATCTCTCATCCGTCCTCCCTTGTCCACTTTTCAACTGACAGTGTGGGTGATAGGGTTTTGATCCCTTTTAGGCACCTTTTTTCTGAGGACGTGCTTTGAGTTCTGCAGGGGGCCAGGAAACCCACTACCAGGAAGTCTTATTTGTCCAAATGGAAGAGATTTTCTGCAGCTAACTGTAGGAAAAGACCCCCCCCCTCCACATCATTGTTGGGTCCCCATGGTGAACCATGAAAACCACACAGCCTTTCTGGGCCTACGTGAGTCACTCTCAGCACAGCCAAATACCCTGGTCATGGGTGATTTTAACTATCATTCCATCGATTTAGAGATGTGAACATGACATCTTTTAAGTTTGGAGTTCTAGTGTATTCTGCTATTAATGTGTGAGTTTTGTGTCTATTTTGTTCATAATATGAATTCTGAGTGTTCACCAGACTTCTATGCGATGACAATAGTTATTTGTTTGTTGGATATCAGGCTGTGACTGTTGCTTCTCTAATATTATGGTTGTGAACCTGCTATGTTAACATGAGCTCTGAGTTTTTAACAGATTTACAAGCTGTGTAATGGTTATGACAGCAGTGTTTTATTTATTTACTATAAGTTTTAATATTCTATGCTGATTGTCTTTAACAAAATGTAGTTTTGTTCTAAGCTTGGATTTAAGTCATTTTAAAACATGTTTTTGTTACAAGTGCACTATGCAAGTGGGGAGTAAGTGTTGCTATGTTTCATTGCCTCATTTTTTAATTGCTTAATTGCCTTTTAACTAGATTAGTTAGCTAGTTCTTAAATAGTTGTGTGTAGGAATTGTTTTCAGGATCTGAGGAAGGCACATGCTGAAAGCGCTTATCCTGTTCTTGTTTTTGTTGCATTAAAGTTCCAGTTTTATGTCTATGGTGTTATGCTCCTTTTTCATTTTCTTCTAATTTGTGTACTGGAGCATTCTTTGGTGGTGCTACTGGATTTTGGTACTGTTTACCATAGCATACCTGTCACCAGTCCTCTGCCTAGTATCGCTAGAGAGCAAGTCATAGCTGCACTCTCCAAGGCCAAAAACACAGCCCGTATGAAACCGGACAACATCCCAGCCTGTTTATTAAGTAAGTGGTCTAAAACAGGAGTTAGTGGAACCACTGAGCACGTCCTTCAATTTGAGTCTAAGCACTGGCTGTGTCCAAGCTGAGTGATCCCGTTGCAGAAAAGGGGTCCTTCAACCAACCCTGGGAACTATAGACCCATAAGCCTAACCAGACTTATTTGCAAAGCCAAGGAGAGAGAATCATCATGGATCTTATCAACAAGAATATAAGTGACCTTCAAACTCTTGACCCAATGCAGTTTGGCTTCGATAAGGGCAGATCTTGCCTGCTAAACCTGGTAGACTTCTTCAAGAATGTCACCAAGGGCCTGGATGAAGGCAAAACAGTTCACACTGCCTACCTTGACCAAGTCAAGGCCTTTGACACAATCCCTCACTCAGGCATCATTGAGAAATTCACCCAGCTGGGGATTAATTCTTACATCACTAGATGGGTTGCCAACAGAACACATACAGTCAAAATTGGGGATGGCAACTCTACTAGCAGACCTGTTACCAGTGGTGTTCCACGGGGATCTGTGATAGGCCCCCTACTGTTTGGTATCTATTTTTCAGAATTCCAGGTGAAAACAGATGGCCTATGGTTTACCAAGTTTGCTGATCACTGCTCACTGGTGTCAACATACTACAAAATGGGCTTACACAGACAAATGATTGGTGTCAAAGCCACAGACTTAAACTAAACACACAAAAAAAAAAATGCATTATCATCCCCTTCGGTAAAGGAGAAACCCCAGCTAATTACAACATTAATAATATCCCCCTAAGTTCAAAACCAGTGGTGAGAGATTTAGGAACGCAAGTTAATAGCAGTCTTAATTTTGATCATCAGGTGTCCACAATCATAAGGAAGGCCTTCTACACTGTACAATATATAAGCAAGGGTATAGCATACAAACCTAAGGAGGTTATAACTCTCCTGTACCTGGCTCTCATCAGACCAATAATAGAGTACAGTGTTCCCTTCTGTGTGTACCTCATCAGACATTTGCAACAACTGGGGAGACCACAGAGGTTTCTCTTCAAGAAAATTCAGGGCCTACAACACATGACCTACACGGACAGACTGAAGGCCCTAATACTTTACTCAGTATCATATAGACTGCTTAGAGGTGACTTGTGCCTGGCCTACAGAGCAGTCTCAGACCCTGCCTTGATGAAGCTGCTGCACATCCGCAAATCCAATTTGACAAGATTCACTAACTCTAGGGATTTTAACGTAGCTTGTGATATTAACAGGACATGCTGGAGAGACAGATATGTCTCCCAGAAGTTGCCACTCCTTTGGAACAAACTCCCAATTCATGTAAAGCAGAGCTCCTCAATGACCCTATTTAACTATAATCTGGACAGTTGGATAGGAAACTGTAAAATTCTACTGGGAGGGGGGGGGGTTCACCTATGTCCCTCTTAGACAGGGGCAGCCGGTGCTGATTTTAGATTTGTGCACAAACATAGACTATATATCTTGGTCCATAAGGGAGCAAACATGGCTAGGCTTGTAGAGTGTTAGGGCCAGTAGACTAGTAACCTCCTATGATCCTAAGGTGTATTTCTCATAACCTGGATCCACTTTCTGTGGAAGTTCCCTTGATTTTCTCTTTTTTGTTTGAATTGCTTCATGTTGGGTTGGCATACTTTTCAGTTAAAGCCCACCGTTCAGCAATTTCTGCTAGTCTGCCTTTGATTCCTCCTTTGGCTTCAGGATTTGAGGTCAAAGGATTCCTTAAAGGCGTCCTTCATATTAGACCTCCATGGAAACCTATTCCTCCTCCTTGGGACCTTACATGAATACATACATAAAAATATTTAAAGCACGGGCATTAATGCCCTTCTAGCTTGACAATATCCCAAAACACTTGTTCCCATAATAAGTGTCCAGGCTGTTCTTAAAAATATCTAAACTAGTACATGTTGTAATGTAATTTGGTAGTCTGTTCCAGGCATTGGCTACTCTGTCAGAGAACCAATCAGTACACTTCTCATTCCTATAGAATCTTCTACATAGGTTGTCTGATGATTTTGTAGTACCTTTTGATAACACCAAACATTCCCAGAGGTAGTTGTCCTTAAATGCCCTATATACCTGAATAAGATCTCCTCTTAGATATCTGTAAGAGACACTGTACAAGTTCATATATTTTATTCTTTCATTCTTTCATAATAACTTAAATTTTCACCATGGATGCCCGTGATATATTTCCACTGTACACTTTCCAGTTTGCTCATGCTTGTTTTCTTATAGGGTTTCCATATTGTTATTCCATACTCAAGTTTGGGTCTAATATAACTAACAAACAATGTCTTCATTATTTTTGATCTCCTAGACTTTATAAATCTTTTTATCTAACATGTATAGTAGTTCTATAACAATTATTAACCAATTGTTTGATATGATTAGAAAAACTCATAGCTGAATCTACCCATATACCCAGGTCCTTAAATGAGTCTACAGTTTCAATCACTGTGTGCTATATTAAACATTTCAATTTATGTCTTCCAAATCTCATATGCTTAGTTTTTGATGTATTTATCAGCATATTATTGTCCTATGCCCAAATAGTCAATCAGTTTACCCAATTTCAAGTCATTTGCAGACAGACTGTAGAACACCTCAGATCAGATTTAATTAATTAATTAATTTATTTATTTTATATTTGTTGATCGGGATTGTCTGACTGAGTTGAAGAGCCCATTTTCAGCGGAGGCCCAGGGAGAAAAGCTCCAATATATTATACAATTTTCATTATAAATTAGCATTAAACAGCAATCTTACAGGATTATTACAAGACATTAAGTAGCAATACAATGTTATACAGTGTCAATAATCAGAAATATAGCATAACTATTTCAAGATGTATAAAAATAAATATGTCATTAAGGTGAGTATAGTTTTTGGGGTAAGTGGTTAAAAAAAACAGTTTTATCATGATGTAGTTGCATGAAGGCAAGACAATTACAATGGAATGTTTCTCTGAGGCCATTTGCTTAATAGATTTTAGAAGACAGAAAGAGTAGTCAAAGGAAGATTAGAGAGAGCTAGTGAGAAGAGTGAGTTAAGGGTAGAAAGTAGATTAAAGTATGAGAAGTAGGGGATGTTAAGGAGGGAGAGTGCAGGACCAGTGACTTTTAATGTGCTCTTTGGTGGCTGTCTTAAATTGTTTAGGATTTGTAAGGGTCCTGATTTCTAGTGGGGGTCTATTCCAGGCAATAGTGAGGTGATAGCTGTACATGCTGCATCCAAATTTAGACCTGGGTTTGTAGATTTGTAGTAGGTCTTGGTTAGAGCTTCAGAGAGGTCTGGAGGGAGAATAATGGGAGATGTGAGGGGATAGTGCTGGGCAGTAGGAAGGCTGGTATAGGACAGAATGGATGATCTGGAGCTGAGAGAGAAGAAGCTGGTGGGTAATTCAAGTCAGTTTAGCTGTTTTAGAGAGAGAGAGTGATGGGATTTGTAGGTTTGTTGGGCAGCAAATCTAGCTACCTTGTTGTAGGTAGATTCTAGTTTGGTCAGGCGTGCTGAGTTAAGATTTGTGAGAATTTGAGAATTGTACATTAGACTGGGTAGAAGGTAGGTAAGAGAGAGAGTAATCTTGGCTTCAGAGGTAAGGAATTTCTTTTTACGGTAAATGAGCCCTAGTTTTGAATGTGTCTTTTTGATACAGTTACCAACATGCAAGTCAAATTTAAGATGATTGTCGATGGTTACGCCTAAGAACTAAGTACTAGATTCTACCTGAATGGGAGTGTTATTAAGGGACTATATGGAGCAGGAGGGTTTAATATTTATGAACTTTTTAGGTAGCAAGCGTAACAGCTTTGTTTTTATAAGGTTAAGGATGAGCTGGTTGTTGGAGAGCCATGTTTCAACTAAGTTAAAAGATGCCTGAGTAGCTGAGAAGAGCTTAGAGGGAGAGTTGGCTTTGGTGATGACTGTAGAGTAATTTGCGTATTGCACTAAAGATGACTGAGGACAGGAGGTATAGCGCTGATTAGTAAAGATATTAAAAAGTAAAGGCTGTAGGATAGACCCTTGAGGTACACCCATTTTGACAGGGAGAGGAGGGGAGAGTGCAGAGTGCCATCTCACTGACTGAGATCTATCAGTGAGGTAGCTGGAGAACCATGCAACAGTATCAGAGGAGAAGTCGAGGTTATGCAGTTTGTGCAGCAGAAGAGTGTGTGAAACAGTGTTGAAAGCTTTTGAGAGGTCCAAGAATAGGCAAGAAATAAGTTTATGGTCGTCCATGGCTATAGAGACTGTGTTGAGGAAGGATAATAGAGCTGTAGTGGTGCTATGTTTGGGTCTGAAGCTGTATTGAGTGGGTGTAAGCAGATTTTCCTGTAATAGATACTGCATAACTTGTTTATGAATACATTTTTCTAGTACTTTAGAGAGAGAGGGGAGAGGATAGCGATAGGTCTAAAGTTGGAGATATCAGAGGAGTTACCTCCTTTGTGTTTAGGTAGAGTGTAGCATTGTTTCCAGATGGAAGGGACTTTAGATTCAGAGACAGAGCGATTAATTAAGATAGATACAGGGAGAGCAGGAGAGTTAGCTGTTAGTAGAAGAAAAGTGGAAGGAATATTGTCAGCTGATGCTGAGCATGGTTTTAATTTAGGCAGTATAGTTTTGATGTAGCTAGTAGGTACAGGTTTGAGGGAGAAGGTATTTGAGGAGCTAGTATTAGGAGTAGGTTCAGAAAAGCTGGAGATATTAGTAGTAGTGGAGTTTGGGTTAGGGTTCAGTAGCTTAGATATTGAATCGATAAAATAGGTATTGGAGATAGTGGCAGTTTATTCAGATGTCTTGTCTGGGCATGGATTGGGGGAGCTAAGATTACCGGGATGTAATATTTGGTTAATAGAGTTACAGAATTTTTTAGGATTAGATTTTAGGGCTGTGGGAGGTTTGTTAAAGAAGTCCTTTTTATCTTTGTTTATGTGTTTTTTGTCAGATTTCTGAGTTCTTTATATTTTTGTAAGTCTGCAGAGAGATTTGTTTGTGACCATTTTTTCCATAGTTTGTCTCTAGTTATTGTAAGGGTAAAGGAAAGCCACGGAGATATGGTGGACCTAATTCGGACTTTGCGAGGGGGAGCAAGTGAGTCTAAGATGCTAAGGAAGGTGGAGTTGAAAGCTAGGACTGCTTCTTGTAGTGGGAGTTGGGTAAGGAATTTCCAGTTTACTTTAGAGAGGAGGGCATTAAAGGTTTCTGGGTGGAAGTTAGAGAGTTTACGACAAGTGATAAATTTAGGAGGTTTTGAGAAGTGGGGTGAACCTAAGTACTTTTATAGGGCGGTGATCACTCAGGGTGTTTGGTAGAGTTTCAGGGTTATGATATTTGGAAGGATTAGATACAAGTACCCAGTCAATAAGTACTAGATGTGTGCGAGTTGTTTGTATGGGTAGGTTGGGAGATTAGCTGTGTAAAGCCATATAAATTAATATGAGTATTAGAGTTTGGATTACTGAGAGTTAACCAGTTAATGTTGACATCCCCAAGGAGGATAGTTTCATTGGGGATGTGTTGAGAAAAGGATGAAAGAATATTTTCGAGCAGAGGAATGTTGTCTCCTGGAGGAATATAGATAGCTGCTACTTTAATAGTGGTGTGTTTATTTATTTATTTATATTTGTTGACCGGGAGTGTCCGACTGGACGTAGGTCCATTTTCAGCGGAGGCCCGGGGAGAAAAGCTCAACAGTTAAAATAAACAGACAGTAGTTACATTGGATTACATAGCGATTAACAATTTACATAGCAATTACTTACAACATATTTACAGATGAAGAACATAGTACATCAGTAGACAACTAGAATCTTTATCTGTGAAGTACATAACAGACATTAACAAATGTTACAAGAAGAAGTTCCTGATGTATAATAACTACTGGCTTATGAGCATCTGAGCTTGCTATAATCAAGGTAGTTAGTGGAGTGGAAAGAATGGTAGTGGTTGGATGGGGAGGATGATATTAGAGTGGGAGTTGCAAGGGCATAGCCAGCATGTTTTTAGGTGCGCTTTTAGTAAAGTTTTGAAGTGGGTGCATGATGGTATGGAGGTAATTGTGAGTGGGAGGGAGTTCCATAATTTGGCTATGGTGCAAGAGAATAGTGCTTCACCAGCAGAGTTATTGGCTTTAGTGATCTGCAAGTGATTTTTGTTGCTGGATCTTAGTGGTCTGGTGGTGCGATAGGGTTGGAGTAGATTCTGGAGGGATGGGACATTTAGTGGATGATTTACTAGTTTGTGGGCAAGTGAGAGTTGATACCATTGAAGGAGGTGAGGGAGTTCAAGCCAGCCCAGTTCAGCAAGTGAGAGACAGTGGTGACTATGGTAGGATGCCCCTGTGGCGAATTTGGTGATTTTGTTGTAGCAGGTCTCTAGCTTGTTTAGATCGCATTGCCTTAGGTTGGTATATATTGGAAAGGCATAAAGTAGGGTGGAGATAAGGTGGGAATTTGCTATTGAAATATTTGCTGCTTTAGTGAGAAGTTGCTTATTTCTGTATAGCGCTCCTAGTTTATTGTGGACTTTTTTATGGTCAAGGATATGTGAATGTCAAATTTTAGTTTATTGTCTATTTCCACTCCTAGCAATTTGGTGTGTTCAGTTGGGTATATAGTGGTGTTGTCTTTTGCTGTGATGTTAAAGTGAGAGTTGTTTTGAGTATGTTTGGTGGGTTGGAAGATGAGTAGTTTAGTTTTGTGGGTTGAGTATTAATTGGGCATCAGATAACCAAGTTTCAACAGAGGAAAAGGCTTCCTGTGTGACTTTTTGCAGTTTGGGTAGGGACTGGGCTGAGCAGATGATGATTGAGTTATCTGCGTATTGTATGAGTGTGCCATGTTTGGTGGCAGAGGCTAGATTATTGGTGAAAACAGAGAAGAGTAGGGGTCCAAGGATGGATTCTTGGGGAACCCCTATGGAGACAGGTAGTTGGGGAGATATGTCATTCTGCCATACAACGGATTGTTGGTAGTCAGACAGGTAACTCTGAAACCAGTTGGTGACCGATTGTGAGAAGGATAGGTTATTGAGGACAGAGATAAGTTGTTTGTGTGGGACCATGTCAAATGCTTTAGATAGGTCTAGGAAAGTAGCAGAGGAGAGATAGCCATTGTTTTTATGCTGAAGGATAGTGTTAGTAAAGGAGAGTAAGGCAGTGGTGGCGCTATGGTTTGGTCGGAAACCATGCTGAGTATTGGAAAGGAGGTTGTTAGTAAGGAGGTAGTCTGAGACCTGAGAGTGTATGCATCTCTCTAGTATTTGGAGAGAGAATAGCTATGGGGCGGTAATTGGTTAGTTCTGTGGAGGGTCCACCTTTGTGGAGGGGAATTATATGTGATACTTTCCACAGTGTGGGAACGTAACTTTCTGACAGAGATCGGTTAATCAAGATGGATACTGGGTAGGCCAGAGCATCAGCTGCGATTTGTAGGTATTCACTTGGGAGGTTGTCTGCTGCTAATCTGGTGGGCTTAAGTTTAGTTAAGAGTTTTTTTATGTTGGAGGTAGGTACAGGAGAAAAAGAGAAGGCAGTGGGGAGATTACTAGTTGAAGGTGTGGGTTGGAGGGGAGGGGGGTTGTGTTGTTTAGCTAGTGATAGTATGGTTTGTGTGAAGTGTGTGCTGAATGAGGTAGCAATATTTTCTGAGGAGTGAGGGATGTTAGGAGGAGGGGTACTGACTTTACCTGGGTGGAGGATGGAGTTTATGGAGGACCAGAATTGTTTGGGGCTGTGTTGAGAAGAGTCTAGGGCAGACTGGTAGTATTGGAATTTGTCCTGTTTTATTAGCTTTTTGACTCTATTGCGTAGTTCTAGGAATTTCTGTCTAGTTGAGGGGGTTTTGGTTTTGCGCCAGTGCTCCCAGGTTTTATCCCTGTTTTTCATTTCTGACTTGGTGGTTTTCTGTAGCCATGGGGAGGGTTGTGCTTTGATTCTGGAAAGTCTTATGGGGGCATGGTAATTAAGGATGCTCAGGAAGGTAGTATTAAAAAATTCAACTGCGTCATCAAGGCTGAGGTACTTTAGAGGAAGCCAGTTACATTCTTTGAGGGATGAGATGGAATGTGAGTGGGTTAAAGTTTTGTTTTTTACGTATTTGACGGTAGATGACAGGTTTAGCTTGGTATAGGTATTTTTTGAGTAGGAATGTTGGGGAGTGATCACTGAGGCTATCTGATAAGCAGCCTGTTATATTTGACTGGGGGTTCTTACTGACTAGTATCCAGTCCAGGATGGTGTGCTTGCTGGAGTTTTTATTTATCCTGGTTGGCGACTGGACTAGTTGGGTGAAGCCATGAAGGTTTACATGATGGGTTGGATGGTTGCTAGAACAGGATTGCCAGTCAATATTGAAATCACCTAAAATGATAGTTTCTTGGGGGAGATGGTGGGTAGACCAGCTGAGGAAGTTTTCTAGTGGAGGGATGTTTTGGCCAGGTGGGAAGTAGCATCCAATTATGTTGATGGTTTTGTTTTGGTTTATTTTGAGGTTGGTATATATTATTTCTTCATTGCCTATTTGTGGAGCTGATGATTTCATTTATTTTAAGGTTAGCTATAAGTAGTTCAGCAGGAGAAAAGGATGGGATAGGTTTCATAATACTTGTCATGGTGAGGTGGTTGTAGTAGAGGATGGCAACACCACCCCATTTTTTGTTTTGGCAATCTATGCGGAGTATATTATAACCTGGGGGGAGAATGTCTTTATCAGAGGTTTGGGGTTTTAGCCAAGTCTCTGTTAGGGTGATGACATCAGGGGTGTGGAAGGCTATCCAGGCATGGATTTCTTTAACTTTGTTTAGAATACTATGGGCATTCATAGAGTAAAAGGAAATATGTTTGTTTGGAGAGGATGAGTTTAAGTTGGGAGAGGTAGAGTTATGTATGGTGGGGTGATGGATGGGCCCAGGATTTGAATGTATGTCTCCTGATAGAAGCAAGGCTACATGAAGTTGGTAAAGATTGAAATTAAATGGGTTGTAAGTCAAGTACTTAGTCTTGGTTTTAGATGCTTGAGAGTGAGGGGGAGGAAGTTTGATTTTAGGCAGAGGGATGTTCATGGAAAAGATAGAGGAGGAAATTGCAACAGAGTACTGTTGAGATGAGAAAAAGTTAGTATGGGGATTAGTGGGATCTCTATATGGAAAGGTGGTAATGGAGTAGTACAAGATGTAAGAATGAGAAGGAGAAGTAATGGAGGCAAGAGGAAAATGGAGAGGGTTGCAAAAGCCATGGCCTAAGGTGGGGAAGTAGGATGGGGATGGAGTGAGGAGTGGATAAGGGACTAGGAAAAGTAAGTTGTTGGACCTGTTAGAGAGTGTAAGTAAAATTTAAGTGAAACAACCTGAAGTGATTAGTAGGGGAGGGTAAGGTGTTTAGAATGTTATAGCAGACAGGAAGGGGTGGAGTTAGGGAAGGAAGGGATTAGGTGGTTGAGTATAAAGGAAATTATATGGGGGTGGGTGGGAGGGGTGCGAAGTGAGCCCGAGCATAGCAGGATTGGCCAAGAAGAGTCACCACAAGAAACAATCAGCAGGGCAGGAGGGAAAGAGTAAGGAGCACACAGTGAGAGTCAGCAGGTAAGTAGAAGAGGTGGGGAGGTGTAGACAGAGAAGGAAGAGATGTAATAGCGAGGTTACACAGGTATTTGCAGTAAGATAAAAACAGTTAAAAGGAAACCACAAACAGAAAAACAAAAAGAGTATAGCTAACTAAGAGAGAGTTGACACTAGGTTAGTGACTAACTTATAAATGGCAGAGAGACAGAGGCAAGGTTTCTAAACATGTGAGTATGGGGGGGGGGGCTCTCAGTGGTATGCAGGTATCCTGTACAGTAGACAAAGTAAGACTACTTTGTGGTATGAGCTTAAAACATACTTTTAGTGTAAACTGGCTATACAGTAGAGCACACGCATAATTCCAGGAGTTGGAGCAGTATCAGTAAAGGTAGACGCAGTCTTGAGGGAATACACTTTGCTTTAAAACCTAGGGAAAACAGGAGGGGAGAGAGTGTGTTGAATGTAAAAGCTAGGGAAAAAAACAAAAACAACAGAGGTACTATACATGCAACTAGTGATAACAGCTAGAGAGGAGTTAGTTGAGATAAAATATGAAAAATACAGAAAAAAACAAAATAAAGTACATATGATATTAACTTTACAGATTAGAGCAGTAGCAATGTGAGACAAAAGTTTAGTAACTTACTTCTGCTATAACACTTTCACATAAACAATGGTAAAAAAAACTATTAACCATGATGTCTTAGTGTAAAAACAACTGACATTTAAAATGTCTGCTGTAGTTCATGTAGTAAAACGTGCCATTTTGTAGTTGAAATAATCAAACTGAGATATGAGAATATAGCTAAAGAGAAGTTCTATACTTTAACTCTTGAATTCTACAAGCCAGGTTAAGGAGTTAAAACAATTGGCAGTCTCACAGCAACAGAACTTAGAACTAAACAAAGTGAGCTATACATGTTAAGTTGTCTATCTCGCCTTTGTTCCTGCTGGTTGGGATCGGAGCTGATCCTCGGCTCCGACTCGGCCATCTTCTATAGCTCGATAGCTGTTTACTGGCTCGAGGCTACCCCTTATCCCATGATGCCTAGCGATAGCTACCCAGATCTCGTTTGCCGCTTCAGCTACGAGGTGTCGTTTTTCTGGCTCAGGCTCGTATAAAGTTTCTTTATAGAACCTTCTTACTAGAAATAGTCTTTTTCCTAGGGGTTATTGTTAACTTTTAGTCTTATTTTTGTTGTGTTAGCTAAGTGTGTATTTGTAGCTCCCTTCCCTTCTTTGTAGAACTCGTTTAATTTAGAGAGTTCTCCCCCTCACCCCCTCCTTATCCTTTTCTTGTCAGGTTAGCCATTTAGGTTAGAGGCTTTCCTTCTTCCTTCTTTATAGGCTAGCCATTTTAGTTAGAGGCTTTCCTATCAAAAAAAAAACAAAAAAACTTTAGCTTTAGTTTGTAGTATACTGTGTTTTTCTGTAGACTGTATTTTGATTTGTTTGCTATTGTTGTATTTCTTGTTACAGGATGTCTAAAGAATCCAAAGTGTCTGGGTTCAAGAAGTGTGACTCATGCTGTCAGAAAATGTCTCTGACAGATGGGCACACTTCTTGCGTCTATTGTTTAGGCGCTGTGCACCTGCAGGACTCTTGTTCTATCTGCCATGCATTTAGTCCAAGAGTTCTGCAGGAGCATAAGAATAAGCTTATTCTTAGGGGTCTTTTAAAGCCCCAGGATTCACCGGCCAAGACTCAGCTTGTGAAATCCCCTAAATCTACCAAGCCGTCGGCTCCAAGTTCGGAGCCATCTTTGGTTCAGACTCTACCTGCTACTTCGGTTCCGGCTGGAACCGATAAGACTATCTACCTGTCGGCTCCATCAGAAACTTCGGAGCCTTCACGGAGCCACAAGAGGCTGAGGTCCCCTTCTTTGGAATCGATACATTTGGCTCCTCGGTCTCTCCTGCTTCAGAGCGAGCGCAGTCACAGATCTTCTCACGACGTGGAGAGAGCGGTCAGTAGATTGCTAAAGTCGCAGGCACTTGCCAAGATGTTGTCCAGCCCTCCTCAACAGGTGTCGGCTCCATCCACTTCTATCTATGTTCCTCCTCCGACTCCATTGAGCTCGGAGCCGGAGTTCGTTGGGGTTCGAGTAGTGGAACCGTCGGCTTCGATAACTCTATCTCCTTCGGTTCTGCCGTCGGCTCCAATTCCCTCGATGGTGCCGTCCATCGAGGGATCTGGGTGCCGGGGCTCCCTCGTTGGCTCCGAGGGGGCGAGTGGCATCAGACCCTTGTCCGACCCCGTTCTCCCTCTTGGAGCTTCAGCGCAGGTGAGCTCGGCAGCTTGGCTCCTACATCAGCCTCGGAGCCGTCTCCCTCGGTGCGGAGAAGGATTCTGATTTCCTCGGAACTGGAGCCTTCTCTGCATCATGGCAGGGACGCCTTCGATGTCATGAGGAGTGTGCTGGCCACTGAGTCAGCTCCACTATCGGCCCCACCGGCTCTGTCCCCTGTAGTGCCTGTGCCAACCTCTGTACCTCCTCCAGACCCCAAGCATGGGGAACCGGTGCTCCAGGGCACCCCATTGGGTGTTTCCTCTTCTTCCGAGGCCTCCCCTGATCATTCAGAGGAGCCCCCTCGTAAGAAGAAGTGCAAGAGGAAGCACATTGACTCCCCTGAGTCTGTCACATCTGATACAAACCTAGATGATTCGGAAGGGTCCCCGAGATCACACTCTGAAGATGTCTCCTTTT
Organism: Protopterus annectens; assembly: GCF_019279795.1. NCBI lineage: Eukaryota > Metazoa > Chordata > Ceratodontiformes > Protopteridae > Protopterus > Protopterus annectens. The sequence continues at coordinate 927,774,960 of NC_056746.1, forward strand.
CGGACATCCTAGAAATACTTAAGCAGAGGGGGAACTGGAATCCCCTAGCCCCTACCGAGGATGAGTCTGTATTCCTGGATGCGTTCGGTTCCCGACCTTCCACCTCCTGGGTTTCTCTGCCTTTCGATCCACTTATGTCATTGGTGGCTCGAAAGGCTTGGTCAGCTCCGGATACAGTGGAGCCAACTCCGAGGAGACCTGGCAAGTTCATCACAGCACCCCATGATAAGCAGTTCCTTACCAAAGGTGTTCCTGTTGATGCCATGGTGGTAGCAGCAGCCACCAAAAAAGAGTTAGCGGAAACCTCTTCTTCCAACAAGGAGTCTAGGACCATGGACAGATATGGGAAGGAAATGTTTGCTTCAGCGACCTTTTCTATGAGGTCACTGAACTACTTATGCCATTTTACCCGGCTTCAGAGGGATATCCTTAAAGAGCTCGGAGATACCCTCCAAGATCCATCAGCTGAGGGGGCTCAAGCTAAAGTGGCTTCCCAGCTGGCGACGCTTAATTCTGTAGTCAACTCCTCCATGAGGTTCATTTCATATGCAGCCGATGGTGCGAGTAGAGCCACAGGTACGGGCATGGCCCTTAGGAGGCATGCATGGATGCGGCTGTGTAATTTTGCGGAACCCTTTAGAGCATCATTCACCAACACCCCCTTTGATGGTTCCTTTCTTTTTGGACCACAGGTGAAAGACATTTTGACTAGGAGTGAGCAAGAAGGCAAGACTCTCTTTGCCAAGGGAGTCCATTTTTCCACTCCTTCCAGACCATACCCCAAGGGTCAGAAGAGTGATAAAATGTCCAAAAATCCCAGGGAGCCTCACCTGACACACGTAGCGATTTTTCCTCCAGGGGCAGAGGGGGAAAGAACAACAACAGACGCCGCCCTTGTGGCAGAGGGGGTCCGCAGAACCAGGGCAACAGAGAATCTTTCGCTGATAAGCCCTTTCAGCATCTCTGAAGGGTTGCCCGACTGCCCGCCTCTGGAGGCAGTCGGGGGAAGACTTTCACTGTACCCAAAAGCCTGGCAAAATTTAACGCAAGACAAATGGGTACGATCCATTATATCCGGAGGTTACAAAATTCCCTTCTTTCTTCCCCCCTTACCATCAAGGCAATCCCTTCCAGATGTTCCACCCAATCTGAGGGACCAAACGGTCATAGAAGTTTCAAAACTGCTAGAAAAAAAAGTCATCCAGGAAGTCCTGGCAGACCAACATGGATCCAGAACTTACTCAAGGTTCTTTTTGGTACCAAAAAAGACAGGGGACTGGAGACCGATTCTGGATCTCAGCAGACTAAACAGGTCTGTTGAAAGAACAAAGTTTCGGATGGTCACGCTACAGTCCATTCTACCCTTTCTGGGTCAGGACAATTGGATGTGCTGCATAGATCTTCAGGATGCGTACTACCATATCAAAATGGACAGGCGCTCCAGGAGATTTCTTCGCTTCTGGTTGGGAGACAGTCATTACCAGTTCAGAGCTCTGCCCTTTGGTCTCACCACAGCCCCCAGGGTGTTCACCAAATGTATGGAAGTGGTCACGGCTCACCTGAGACGTCTAGGATTCAAGGTGTTTCCATATCTAGACGACTGGCTCCTCACTGCTACTACCAGGCATCAACTTATGCAAGCCAGGGACTACACAATCACAATCTGCTCTCAGCTAGGAATTACAATAAACTTCGAAAAATCTGCCTTGTTGCCCTGTCAATCTATTATCTATATAGGAGCAGACTTTGACACAAGGAACATATCCGCAAGGCTACCACCAGAAAGGGTGTCTACAATTCGCCAGCAAGTACAAATTCTAATGCAGAGCAAAAGAATCTATGTCAGGTTCATCCTTCAAACTCTGGGTTCCATGGCAGCGGCAATTCTTCTAATCCCTCTGGCGTGTTTTCACATGAGGATCCTTCAGTGGCTTCTGTTCACACAGTGGTCTTTCCAACAGCTGCCCATGTCTCACATGATCATGATTACAGAAGCATGCAAAAGGCACCTTTCCTGGTGGATGGTCTCCCCACTAGTGACTCAGGGCAGACCCTTCATTCAGCCCCCTCCGGTTGCCACAGTGACCACAGATGCCTCTCTGATAGGGTGGGGGGCATTATCAGGGCAGGACAGTCCAAGGCACTTGGCAGCCTCACGAGTACCATCTGCATATAAACGTCCTAGAAATGAGAGCCGTGCTCCTAGTGTTGCAAGCTCTTCAGGACTCTCTCCCTTCTGGGACCATTGCAATTCAAATGGACATGTCAGTGGTGTGGTACATCAACAAGCAGGGTGGAACCAGGTCCTACCCCCTATGTCGAGAAGCACTCAGACTCTGGCAGTGGGCGATTTCCTCCCAACGATTTATGATTGCGACGCACATCCCTGGAAGGTCCAATGTCATAGCGGACAGGCTCAGCAGAGCTATTCTCATGCCTCACGAGTGATCTCTGAATCAGGTAGTTGCGGATCTTATCTTCCACAAATGGGGACAGCCTTGCTGCAATCTTTTTGCCACCCCCTTCAACAGCAAATGCAGCAACTACTTCTCCCTTCTTCCGTTTCTAGGTCACTCACCCAGAGATGCTCTAGTCCACAATTGGCCTCAGGGACTTCTTTATGCCTTTCCCCCATTTCCCCTGATTCCAAAACTCATACAGAAAGCAATATCGTTGAGCTGCAAAATGATCCTCATTGCCCCCTACTGGCCTCGACAGATATGGTTTCCGTTCCTGCACCATTACCTTCTTGATCAGCCCTGGACTCTGGATCCTGTTCCAAACCTACTGATTCATCAATCAGGTGGGCTGCATCAATCATTCCAAACAGTCCAGCTCACAGCTTGGTTGCTCCACTTCCAACCTTAGCCAGGCTTCCCAGTATTTCCACGGCCGTACGTGAGATTATTGTCTCCTCTCACAAGTCCACAACTAGAAAAACTTATGCTAGCAAATGGAAAAGTTTTTCTTGTTGGGCAGAGGCTAGGAACGTAGATCCCTTTTTAGCCCCAGTCCACAAAATTTTGGAATTCCTAGCACAACTTTTTCATTCTGGGTCCGCTTCTGCTACAGTCAGGGTTCAATTGTCGGCCATTTCTAACTTTCATGTTGGGTTGTCTAATTCAAACATTATGTCTCATAAGCTCTGTGAAGCCTTTTTAAGAGGGACTACTCTCGTTAGACCTCCAGTGAGAGATCCCCCTCCTCCTTGGGACCTTACTTTGGTACTAACCTCCTTAATTCTCTCCCCTTTTGAACCAGCAGCGTCCTGCTCCATTAAGTTTCTATCTTGGAAAACACCCTTTCTGGTAGCTATTACTTCAGCCAGACGCGTCTCTGAACTTCAGGCACTATGTGTTCGTCCTCCATACTTGTTTTTTCATAAGGACAGGGTCACTCTGAGGACTAATCCTTCGTTTCTTCCGAAAGTCTGCTCGGAAAATAATTTAAACCAATCTATAGACCTTCCTGTGTTTTTCCCTAACCACACCAACAAGGCAGAGTACAAATTACACCAATTGGACGTCCATAGACAATTGCGTTTTTACTTGCACAGGACTAAGGAAATAATGACGTAATCCAAACAAACCAAATGCAGAGCAGCACAGCAGTCGAGACGGGTCCCCACGTAAAAAATATATAAAAGATAATATTAGTCACCATAGGTACAAATCAAACCCTTCCTAAAGAGTAGGAGGTTGTGTAGGAAAAAGCATTGAGTAAGAGTATTAATGTTTTACTTTGTGATATTGAGAGAGTTGTTATTTGGAAATTTCCATCAGTATTTTTGGAATATTGTATGTACACACATACAACACATATGTATCCATTCAACCTGACTTAATATTTTAGTTTGAAGCATGGCCCCCTTCCAGTTACTGTTTGGCCATTTTTGAGTCTGTAAACATTTATGTGTTAATATGTATATATATATGGAGATATATATATATATGTATATATTTGATATACATATATAGTGCACATTCAGTTTCATATATATGTGCATATGTATGTGTTTTTAATAACTTGATCATCTAGAAGTTTGACATCTTTGGTCTTTACCTGTACCTAAGTTATAAGTGTATAAAGTGTTCGTACACATACTTATTATGTCTAAAAAAATATATTTATAACTAAATATCATATATTGACTTAGAAATCATGATATATGCAGTTACATGATATGTCAACTTGACAATGATAAATGTAATACATACTGTGCAAGTTGTTCGTGATGTTTTAACCTGCATGTTTATAGGTTAGTCTAACTAGCTATGTATTTTTTATTACTCATTTATGACTATGTGCATTATTGTATTGTAGTTTAGTTTCATACCTGTTGGTTTGAATATGTTGCTAAATATGTCTCTTAATGCACATGGTTAATTTATCTATCCCTGAATAGCTCTCTATGGATTCTCATGAGAACGTACCTGTTGTAGATTTGAGGAGTGTGAGTCTTACTAAATATGCTGTAGGAGCAGGATGAATTGTCCGTAGGTGTTCGTTCCTACTGGGCTACTCAGTTCATATGTATCTCTTGTTATGTTAATGATTTCTTTGTATGAAGAGCAACATTATGTATACAGGGCTTGAGTAAGCTATAAAATATTGGTTTTAAATGTACACAGTTAGTATACCAGCCCTTGAAAATGGTCGCATAATGAATTGCTTTGGAACTTGCATTTTAAAAGTGTGAGGGTTGTCAAGAATGTTGCAAAAGCAATATGTACGTTTTTTAGATGTCCGGTCTTATTGGACTTTTTAGTTTACATACATTTTATACTATGCTACTGGCTTTATTAGATTGTATCTGAGTATGTGGTTTTAAAGAAAGATTTTACAAATCATTATATGTTAAAGTAAAATAAGAAGTGTATACTGCTTTAAATCCCGCTTTTGACCGGGATAATGTATCCAATGAAAGTGGATGGTGTCCTTTTTAAATAAGAAAGATGTTTGTGAATACATAAGAGTCGGAAGAAGCCTTTTGGCGAAAGCGCTCACTCGTTATTAATAAAGAGCTCTTGAACTATTTACAGTTGTTTCCTGTCAATATTTGTTGGACAACAGTGAGGTTGATTATTTCAATGAGAGAAGTCTCGTGTTACGTTTTATTGCCATCAAGGGTACCACGTTTATGGTGACTAATATTAAGGAAATAATGAAGTCGGACCAACTATTCCTTTCCTATGCTTTAGGCAAATAAGGTCTCCCAGTTTCCAAGGTGACCTTATCCAGGTCATTTATCAATTGAGAAACAAAGAGTTGCCTGTCAAACCGAAAGGTCATTCTACTAGGGCCTTGGCCACCTCTGTACCCTTCCAATCTAGGTTGCCCATGGATTCTATCTGTGCAGCTGCTATGTGGGCAAATCCTCATACCTTTATTTCTCATTACAAGCTAGATATGGTCTCCAGGAGCAGAGCTGACTTTGTTTCCACTGTTCTGACGAGTCTGTTCCAATGAGCCGCCCAGGATTGTAGGTGCTAGGGACGCTGTCCCAACCAGCAAGAACAAAGGCAAGATAGACAACTTAACATAAAGAAGTTATGTACCTACCATAATGTTACATGTTAGTTGTCTTCATCGTGCCTTCTTTCTTGCGTCCCACCCTCCTTCCCCCTGTCCTATTGGACCGAGAGGAGTTCTGGTTTCACTGGCTGAGTGCTCTCTGGTTTGTTTCTTCTACTGACTTAGAGAGTGTGACAGGTATGCTCAACCTGTTTGTTTGGACAGGTTGATTTTCTGGCTATTTCTGGGGTTAGCTATTTCAAATGAGATCTGGGTAGCTACCGCTAGGCATCATGGGATAAGGGGTAGCCTCGAGCCAGTAAACAGCTCTCGAGCTATAGAAGATGGCCGAATCGGAGCCGAGGATCGGCTCCGATCCCAACCAGCAAGAAAGAAGGTGAGATGAAGACGACTAACATGGAACGTTATGGTAGGTACATAACTTCTTTTTCACATCCATAAGACTGCTACTAAAAGTATTTGATATAGAGGACATGCCATAAAGCAGTCACTGTGCAAGTTAAATGCCCAGTAATGCAATACCTAGATTCTACAAATCAACTGTCACCAGTTAACACTGCTAAAGAAATTCACATTGCAATCTACAGATATATGGTAGAAGTGTACAAAAAAGCAGTTGCTACATAAGTATAAATATATCCAAAAGCAGTTAAAAATAACCTATATCAATTTATGTATAGCCTTTCACTTGTGTGACATAAGACAATAAATCAGTCAAGCCATGACTTCACAAATATTTGAAAAGGTGCTTACCAAAGTCCCACAAATAAGTTGCAACCATACCTCTCAACCATGCTGATTTCCTCTGTATTTACTGGTTTTGGGGACAAAATATTGGGGTGCCACAAATTCCCGAGTGGCCCCCTTAATTTCTGAATTTCTAAGTCTTTTTTTTTTTTTTACCACTTTAAATTTATGGTTGATGTCACCACCATCACCAGCCTGCAGGGGCGTACGTGATGACATCAACTACTGCCCGTTGTATTCGGAGGGAAACAGCAATGGCAGCAGATGTGAATAAGTTACTTTTGCAGAATTTGCCTGTAAGCTTCTCTTTATTTTATCTGCTATTCTGCTGGATCATAATTGTTATCTGCCGAGCATTCATAAGTCTGTGTGCAATGTCACTGTGTGCATTATAACTTAAGTCCACCAACGCCGCCGTTTTTGTTTGTGCATCTGCTGGCCGTTTATCTGTTTAATAGAATTCAGAATAGAATTCAGTCTGCTGACTCAGTTATCTGCTGGCTGGATCATAATTGTGCATTATATCTTGTCTGCCATTTTGCTGCCCAAGTGTTGTTTTATCTGCAAGAATATTGCTCATTTTATAGGGGGTTGTCTACAAGCTGCCAAGTCTCCCTATTTTGCTGCTGCCATTTCAGTTTATCTGCAAGCAAGCAAAGTCATTATAACTAAGTCCACGAAAGCAATGTACGTGTCTACAAGCTGCCAATTCTCTTTATTTTGCTGCTGCTGTTTCAGTTTATCCAAGTCCGTTTGTGCTGGGCTGCCCAAGTGTTGTTTTATTTATCTGCATGCATATTGCTCATTTTATATGGGGGTGTCTACAAGCTGCCAAGTCTCTTTATGTTGCTGCTGCCCTTTCAGTTTATCAACAAGCAGTGTGTCATGCAGGCACCATTTATATCTCTTAAACTGAAACAGCAGCAGCATCTGCAAGCAAGCAAAGTCATTATAACTTTAAGTTCGCGAAAGCAAGTAAAGTAATGGAATGTTTTGCCATGTATATCTGAATGGAATGCTTTGCTCGTCGTTTATCTGCAAAGTCCATTTTATGTGCTGGACTGCCAAGTGTTATTTTAAGGTGTTTTTATTTAATTGCTCAAGGTGTGTGTTTTATCTATCCACAAGCATGCTCGTTCTTGCTGTTTCAAAGTCCGTTTTATGTGCTGGACTGCCAAGAGTTATCTTAAGGTGTTTTTATTTAATTTCTCAAGGTGTATGTTTTATCTATCCACAAGCATGCTCATTCTTGCTGCTGTAAAGTCCGTTTTATGTGCTGGGCTGCCAAGTGTTATTTTAAGGTGTTTTTATTTAATTGCTCAAGGTGTGTATGTGTGTGTGTGTAAAAGCATACTTGGTGGTTAGAGACAGTCAGGCGCAAACCCTGTACCTAAGATGCAAGGGGCAAGAGCCTGAATTCCCTACCCACACTAGCTTTTTGGTCTGTTCTTCTTGAAATTTGTGATTTTCTAGCAAATTATTGAGAACTGAATTCACTAAATGATAGGAAGACTGAAACTTAAATGTTTATCTTTCAGGAAACACATGGTAATGCAAAACATTTTATTCTAGCAACTCTTCTAAGCTTGTACAAGCAGTGTTTAAAGTGTGTCCCTGGTTTTAGGCCCATTGCCCCCCCCCCAATAAATGTTGGCTTTTTCCAGATTTCTTGTGCTTCATAGTTCCTCAGGGGAGAGAAGTTTAGTGCTGCCTAGGTGAAACCTATTTGTGTTAGTAGCACAACAGGTAGAATACTTGCCTTCTGTTTCTAAAGGCTGTGGGTTCTACTCCACAGTATGTAGATGAATTGCTGATACTAAGCTGTGTTGTACGTTTAAAGGCAGTGGATGCTGCAGTCATGAGAATGTTCTCTTTGGCAGAGATACCTGGTAACTATGAACCTGTTATCAGTTTGCCATCCATTCCCTATCGCAATATTAATAGCATATCATTTTATTTAATGTAATAGGCAATTTATCCCTCAAGGGCAGCAGGCACTTTACTTGTAGATGAAACAATGAAATATAAAGTTGTTTGCTAGCAGCAACCTTTTCATTAGTTATTTATTTTATTTAATTATTTTATTTAGCATTTGTTGACCAGGAAAGTTCGACTAGGACAATGAGCCTGTTTTCAGCGAAGGCCATGGGAGAAATGCTCCAGACTCATCTCTTTAGAATGTGGGAGGAAACCCATGCAAATGCAGGGAGAACATGCAAGCTCCGCACAGAAGGCGCCCAGCCAAGAATCTCTTGCTGTGAGGTGACAAAAGTTTAGATGACTTTTACTTCTGCAGAGATTGTGCATATTTACTGATACGGGTGTATTGTAAAAGTTTAAGTAGACTTTTATGATGGAAATGTTCTGAATTGGGCTGTTTTGTCATTACTGGTTCATGCATTTTGTTTCATTGCTTACTGGAAGATGTTCAAAACAAGAAGTTTAAAACTCACTGTAACAAGTGTGCTGTATTATACAAGGAATATAATTTAATACAGTCAGGAAGATGTATCAAAGAACACATGTATGTTTCGTGTGCAAGGGGCCTATGATTTCAAAACAGCCCAAAGGTAATCTTTATCCACCACTGGCCAGATGCATTTTCTTTGAATGTGGGTTTCAATGCTGTTTCAATGAATGAGAGTGTACTTTCAAGGGCAGAGAAGTTTTAATGCTAAGTCTGTTTTCATTGTGAGACTGTATAGCTTTGTTTAGCAGATGTCCGTTAGTGCTTGTGCTATAAAATGTAAAATAAAATCCAAATCAAATAATCATTGTAGAAGTAAAGCAGTATGCACATTACAGTGTTCATGGTAAATGGGGCAAAATAGCTAAGTAATGGGACATTGGAATGGCTGCAGGGGGACTCTGGGGTCATATTTCTGTTGTCTGTTCAGTTTGTTTGAAAGTTGGCATCCCACAATCCCATCAAAGTGGGCGGGTTTACATAATTATGTATGCAAATTTTATGTTAATCAGCGTACAGATTTGTACCTACTTTTCATGGGCCTTTGTCCAAGTTTTTGATGTTTCCAAGTTGAGAGGTATGGTTGCAACAGCATACAAAGCTCTTCCAGGTGAAATAAATGCAGTGTACATGCTGGAGTGCAAGTGAAAAGCTGTTTACATCAGTAATATTAGGAACCTGCACACCACTGACATGAAGCTACAGACTAGTAGGAAGAGGAAAACAAAATGGCGCAGAAACACTAACAGTTTTAAAAATGCCCCAGAGGATTAAGGGTGATAGAGAAAGAGTGGGATGCAGGGAAATGTAGTATATGCAGAGTGTGATAGACAGGAAGGTAGAGGGGGATGCAGGGAAATGTGGTATATGTAAAGTTAGATAGACAGGAGAGTAAAGGGGTATTTTGGGCCAGGAAGAGTCACCACAAGAAACAATCAGCAGGGCAGGAGGGAAAGAGTAAGGAACACACAGTGAGAGTCAGCAGATAAGTAGAAGAGGTGGGGAGGTGTAGACAGAGAACGAAGAGATGTAATAGCAAGGTATGCACAGGTATTTGCAGTAAGATAAAAGCAGTTAAAAGGAAGCCACAAACAGAAAAACAAAAAGAGTATAGCAAACTAAAAGAGAGTTGACACTAGGGTAGTGACTAACTTATAGATGGCAGAGAGAGAGACAGAGGCAAGGTTTCTAAACAGGTGAGTATGGGGGGGTCTCAGTGGTATGCAGGTATCTTGTACAGTAGACAAAGTAAGACTACTTTGTGGTATGAGCTTAGAACATACTTTTAATGTAAACTGACTATACAATAGAGCACACGCGTAATTCCAGGAGTTGAAGCAGTATCAGTAAAGGTAGACGCAGTCTACACAGATGAAAAAGATAGATCTGAAAGATGCAATCTAAACAAGTGTGGGCCGAGGACAGAGTCCCTGTTGGACACCCTGACAGTAACCAAGATTTCACCTCCCTAAATGCTGTACGATACTTGCCATATCCTATTTGTAAGCCATGAGCTATCCATCTTATCAATAGTACATCAATACGTAGTTGTTCTAATTTATTGATCTGGGTTTTGTGTATGACCCTATCAAATGCTGAAGTTAAATGCATATAAATTACATCACAGCACAATTTTTCATTCATAGCTGTTATTATATTGTTATAGAACATCATGTTACAAGTGGTAATAGATCTATTTTCAACATATGCATGCTGATATATGGTTTCAAGTCACAACCTTTTCATTTCTGACAATAACTTATCCAGTATTACCTTCTCCATTATTTTTCCACAACATGAAAGTAGACTTAAGGGTCTGCATGACTCTGGGTTTATCCTACTCCCCTTTCCTTAAAGACAGGTTTAATAAGTGCATATCTCCAATCTTGAGGAATCTCCCCATATTTATACAATCTAGTAAATAATAGATATAATGGTACTGTAAGTTCTTGCTGAGGTGTTATCAGATCATATTACACATATGTTTATTGTTATATATTGTAAATATACATTTTTTATTCACTGGTCTTAATCAGTACTAATTGTTTCATTATTCAATTTATTATTTTCTTATTTATTTCATCTGGATTTAGTATTTAATGAGGGACCTTAGAATATCTTGAGTCATTTCTGAAGAAGTCTCAGGGGTAGGGAGACAAAAAACGCAGTGATACAGTTAAGCATTTAAAAATATATTCTTGATTTTCTTTTGTTTTACATATTAAAATTTTGGATTGCTGCGGACTTTTCAGCTCTGCAGTGCCCTTTTTGGCTTTATTGCGTTGTTTGGCACTTTTGTGCTCTTGACACTGTATTTTCCATTTTTTTTTAATTATCAGGTCATTGTTACTAATGCCATCTCCTTCCTGTACATTGTTTGAATCCAGTTTGCATAGTTCTTTTTCAATATAACCTAATTTAATTTCAGTATCTAAGGTTACCTGAATGTCACTAGGATGGTTTACTATCAAAGTGTTGAAAGACAGAACATTTTTCCATCAAAAAGATCAAAATATAATATTGAAGATAAAATTTGCCTAAATGTCGAATGTGATAAATACAATGATCGACATGCCAGACTTCTGGTTTTGAAAGTCAGTGTGTCCTTTTAAGTTTTTGCAGGGGGCCACACTCCCTGCTTATTATATATACCAACACCGAGATCGTACTACAGTGAGGAAAAGGGTAAATTACCTGATCCTCACTGTAGCCCAATCTCCATTCAAAATGTCGAGTTTATAATAGAGAATGTATACCCACTTTTGCTAATATAAACTCAGCCAGTTTCTGTTTGGCATTATGACAGCTTATAAACCACGCATACTGGTTTTTGGGGGGGTATAATTAGGAGTGGGTATGTGTGTATGTGTTTGGAAGTGTGTAATGTTTTTTTTTTTTTTTTTTGCGGGGGTTGTAACAGCGATTTCTTTCCCTAGGAAAGAAATCGCTGTTCTGTGGAGTCGACATTTTCAGCTTTCGCTGAAAATGTGTCGATGTAATATCGTTCGCTGTTTTTAGTGTTGGATGTTGCAGTATAGACCCCTTGTATTTTTTTGGAAATCAGCACAATACTACCATCTTGTGGTCCAGCTATGCAAGTACAATTCAGCCCAGTAGACAGAATATACATATTGTACTTGAATTTTATCCAAGACTTATGTAATTTTAAAGTCTTGCTGACCTAAGTTTTAAGACAGGGACCAGGGAGATATTCTCATTTAATCCTGGTGTTCTGTTTGCTTCAATGATTAATTGCCAATGCAATATCCTGTATTCTATTTTCATCTTGGACGGCACAGTGGTGCAGCGGTAACGTTGTCGCCTCACAGCAAGAGGTTCTCTGGTTCGATTCTTTGCTAGGGTACCTTCTATGTGGAGTCTGCATGTCCTCCCAGCATTCATGTGGGTTTCCTCTGGGTGCTCCGTTTTCCTGCCATGTTACAAAGACATGTGTCTGGAGCATTTCTCCCTGGGCCTCCGCTGAAAATTGGCTTTGTTCCAAGTTGGACTTTCCTGGTTAACAAACGTTAAATAAAAATAGATGCAATCTTCCATGGCTCCCCCCTTGGCTCCTGGTTTACCCTTTCTAATACAAAAAAAAAATAAGCCTGCTTACAGCCCAAAATGTGGTTGTAAAGTGCATTTCTCTCATCCCTATTCCTAATATCATTCACATGTTCGTAAATCCTTTTTAATTTGCGTAACATCTTCCCTGTGTAAAATGCTTCACATGTTTTACATGAAGCTATAATAAATCACCCCTGTACTATTACAATTAGAATAGGTTTCTGCTTCAATATATTTGTCCCTTGCACAGGTTGCACATTTAAAAGTACCTACTTTTTTGTTCCCTTTCTCAATAAACTTGTTATTCTCCAAGAGAATATTATTACTTTTCTTATAAACAGATTTTTAAGGGTTCCTTAAATATTTTGTCCAAGTCAGAATAACAAGCAAACCTATCCCAGTTTTCCTTTATGACTTCCCTAATAATGTATGTGTCACAATTAAAATTCATTGTATAGGTTCCTCTGTACCTATTATTCCATTCCTCTGTATTTTCATCCTGCACCATGTCTTCTCCTTCTCCTATTTCACTATCATTGTCTTTACCTAAGATCGGTTCGTATTTGCCCTGCCTTCCTTTCACTACTTCATTCATTATTTCCTCTATCATCTTAAATGGGTTTTTTCTTTCTAAAAACATATCTCTAAGCTTATTACACTCCTTCCCAAAATCTGTATCATTAGAGGTAATTTTGACCCATGTGTAAATTGCTCCTTCACTATACTCTTTTTTTTTTTGCCTACAGGGGTGAGAACTGGTAAAAAAATAAATAAGAATTAGAAAAGATCTCCTTCCTAAAAATCATAGATTTAAATTCATATGTTTCCTCTACTTTATGAATCTTAACATCTAAGTAGTTAATTTTACCTTTAGTTATACAATACGTAAACTTTAGAAATTCAGTAGTGTTATTAATATACTCTAAAAATTCCATCAATTCCATCTCGGAACCCATCCGAAAGATACATATATCATTCAAAAATCTCATGTAAAAATTCCAGTTCTTAGTATGTATAGAGATGAATATATATTTATTTTTCCAAATTGAAAATACAATATTAGCATATGTTGGTGCACAGCAAGCCCCCATAGCCACCCCATTTTCCTGTTTGAAAAGCACCGCATCAAAAAATATAAGATTGTTACTTAGCACTAACTCCATTAATTCCACACAAAGTCTAAAATCGACTTTCTTAAACTGCTTCTTATTTATTAGCGCTTCTTCAAACCATTCTAATCCAATTTTTTGAGGTATTACCGAAAATAAATCCTGAATGTCTATTGTAACAAATATCAAATCCTTCTTATATAAATCTTTTTTATCACTCTTGTTCCATCCAGATTTTCTTAACTTTTAAATAAAAAAATATGGCCATGGGATAGGTTTTGGAGCCATTAGCGGCAACAATGGGCCTAAGAGGTGGGTCATTAATATTTTTATGAACTTTGGGGATACCGAATATTGATAGTATAACCGGTTTATATATCCATAAATACTGGAACATTTTTTCATCAGTCATCCCATCTTCTAAAGGTTCTTTTAATGTAAAATCTGTTTGTAATAAGCCACATTTATCTCATTTCTATATACTCTAGAATATTTATTTTCATCATTTAATAGGTCCATCATTTTTGTTGTGTATAATATAGAGTCCATCAACACTATTCCACCCCCTTTATCTGGCTTCATTATTTTCACATATTTGTTACATCTTAATTCCTCCAGTAATAGTCTTTCTTCTTTGGGGAGATTAGGATATACCTTCTTCTCTTGCATAAACCTTCTAAGTTCACTTTCCCTTGAACTTCAAAATTTTTTAACTGCGGGTGTAAAGGGGCTTGATTGTGCTTTTCTTTCTAAGCCCACTATCCTGTGTTGTATTTGTCTGTAGGGGAGATCAATTCCAAATTATTTTTCCTTACAAATAATTTCAAATCAATCAGCACTTTTCTAATATTGCTTTTCCTACTGGGTATAAATTTTAACCCTTTAATAAATAAACTAAAAATGCCTTATTAACTTCCAAATTACTATAGTTAAAAATATTCAAATTCTTGTAAGTATATTTGCTACCAGCAAGTCTTTAACATTGCATAATAAGTCTTGGATAAAATTGAAGTACAATATGTTTTTTTTTTTCTGCTGGGCTGAATTGTATTTGCATTGCTGGGTCACAAGATGATAGTATTATGCATATTTTGGTAAAATAGAAGTACTACTTTTTTAATGAATTTTATAATGATTTTATTAAATGACTTTTAGAGCTTTTAGTTTTTAACTTTGAATGTGTAAATTAGAATCAATGAGATGCTCTCAAAGTGGTTTAGGGTGCTTACTGTTTGGCAAAAGGATCATATTTATATTTATGTTTACACTAATTTTAATATGGGAAGAAAGATTTTAATTGTTTTATTTGCTCATTTATTTGTTCATTTACTTGCTTGTTATTGATGTATTTAATTAGTTTTTTATGACTGGATAGAGACACTGTTTAAAGAAGGAGGATGTTTTATGGGTAGATATCTAATGATGTCCTATGCTTTAGATGAAAATGTGGTGATAACTGTTAAACGTTAATAAATTTCATGGAAGTTACTTGCGAAGCCATGTTTTAATTTTGTTTCTATACTCTGTAATTTGCAAGTGCCCTGTTGTTTTGTTTGGTTTTAGCTCATTTCATTTTGGGGCTCTTTATCCTTCTGGTTTTGAGTTTTTGGTTTCCATATGGAGGATATGGATGTACGGAGTGGTCTCCCAATCGGGGAGACCTTGTATGGAAGTTGATAAAGGGGAGCTTCGCACAGTGGTTGGGCAACTTGCCCAACTAGTGGATTTAGTAATACAATCTTGTTCTAAGCTCATTAATTTTGGTGCCAGAGGAAGCTTGAATTCTGCTATACCAGCAAACCAGGAAGAACTAATACGTGACTAAGGAAGAAAACAGGAAGTGACATATAGATCCAATGGCAACGTCCATGAGTGTGATTGTACTGAGATTTTGGTGAGTGGGAGTGGTTTTTCTTGCATCTCATGGACCCATGACACTACAAACAGATTGGATGAGGAAGAGAGGGTGATTAATGGTTCAAGAGAAGTGAAAGAACAATGGACACATAAAAAGGTGACACTAATAAACATGTCAATGCCCCTAGGACATTAAATGTTAACAGAGAAGAGGAGGATGAGTTTGGAGCTTGGTTAATGGATAAAATGTCTTTTGCATGTATCAATGATAACATGATCGACCAAGCTACTTCAGATACATACAATACATGTGTCAACAAATTGTAGGATTATATTTTAAAGTACAAAACTTTAGGACTGGATAATAGTTATTTACGAGAATGTATTAAAAGGGGTATAGTGCGAAAAGGGTTATGGGTTTTTAAATACCTCAATAATGTTTTAGATGGTTCAGAATTGCAGAAAGAATTGTTAAAGGTATTTGATACATGTGGCTTTGAAGTGATGAAAGTGTTAATCAGACAAAATGAGGGAGAAATTGTGTTTTTAAGAAGATAGCACTTGCTATCAGACTTGATGTTTACTATAGAGGATGAAAAAGCCAAATGTTTTAATGTTAAACAAAAAGTCAGTAAAGAAAATGTAAGAAATTAGAGAAATTATTGAATATGAAGAAAACCATAGTTACCCTAAACTGAGAACTTCTAAAGACCTCTTTAAATACAATCAAAATGGTGAGGAAGGGCGGAAGACATGTAAAAGAGGATACGAGTTTCATTCACCCAGGAGATATGAGTCACCGAGAGGGCATTCTTATAGAAGTAATAGGTTTAAGGATGTTAATAAGTTGGATGTGAGTGACACTTTGGAATTTCCCACTTTGTGGAGGTCAGACAGGTTAAAACAGAAAATACCCATTTATTACTACCACCACAACAGAGGAAGTGCCCGGACAGGGAGAGATATTAAATATAGAAACAGGTTCCCTCTCGTTGGGAATCCAAGATGCTGAAAGGGAAGAGATTATATGTGAAGGTAGCAAATATACTTACAAGAATTTGAATATTTTTAACTACAGTAATTTGGAAGTTAATAAGGTGTTGTTTAGTTTATTTATTAAAGGGTTAAAATGTATACCCAGTAGGAAAAACATTATTAGTAAAGTGCTGATTGATTTGAAATTATTTGTAAGGAAGAACTTGGAATTGATCTTCCCTATGGACAAATACAAGACAGGACAGGATATTGGGCATAGAAAGAAAAGCACAATCAATTACCCCTTGCACCCGCAGTTAAAAATTTTGAAGTTCAAGTTGAAAGTGAACTTAGAAGGGTTATGCAGGAGAAGAAGGTATGTATGTCCTAATCTCCCCAAAGAAGAAAGAATATTACTGGAGGAATTAAGACATAACAACTATGTTAGAATTTTGAAGCCAGATAAAGGGGTAGTGTTTTTTTCCCCTAACATCTTTATTAAATGTTCACATATGACAAAGGCAATCTTACATGTATATAAATGAAAAACATAAAAAATGATACCACTTTAGTTGCAAACAGTTTACATCACAGACACCATTGAAACCACTGTAGTTGCAAACATTATACATCACTTATAAACCATACAGTCATTGTCAGTTAAGCATTATATGGCTCATTCAAATCCTGCCTGTTAAACCTCGTTCCTGCTGTGCATATATTGTTCCCACAATTCACATTTTTTCCTATGGAGTTTGCTCCCTCCCTTTTCTAAAGATCCTAATTCCAGTTGTTTTATTTCTGTTACTATATTCACTACTTCTAGTAAAGTTGATCTATAATTTGATTTCCATTTTCTAGTAATTGCTTTTTTGGCAGCCACAATGATTAGACTCAGCAAGGCTTTACTGTGTCTAAGCAATTCTGTAGCATATCTCAAAAAAATCATCTTCCCAGTCAGTCCAATCTGCTCACCCAGCATCTCAGACAAAGCGGTCTGCAGGGAATCCCTAAAGTCTGCCAGCTCTTTACACACACAAAAAATATGTTCCCAGCTACCACTTTCTTGCCCATCACACCTCCAACATTTGCTATCCACCTGAGGAAAAATTCTTTGGAGTCTACATGGGGTATAAAATACCTATGTAAACACTTCCCGCCAAATATCCTAAATCCTCTGGATTTTATTGCATATTTGGGAGATATACATATATCCCCCTATTGTCTCTTTGTGAATTGCTTATCCATTCTCTCTTCCCAATCCTTTCTAAGCTCTTCTGATTGATTCTGATAATTATCTTGCAATATTTTATATGCTTTAGTAATTATTCCTTTTTTAATGACAGCTTCTGTTCTAGATTCTATTAAAAACTCTACTAGTGCTGGTCTTTCATTTAGGACCCCCCTATTTCTTTCTCTTTGCCTTTACTCTGATATGAGTCCTTGATAGAGAAGGCAATCTCTAACCTGCAGTCCAAATACATTCTCGGCCTCTTCCCATTCTATTACCTTTCCCTTTCTAGTTATTTTCTCCCATTACCTTGGTTCCTTTGCCAGTTTTCTCCAATAAATTCCAGACCCCTCTTGCCTGTTATCTCTATCCCTGACCACAGTCATTCCTATCGCCCAAATCTCTTTTCTCCATTCTCGTGCTGGTTTGGTTCTTAGAATTGTCCATGCTGTTTTATGAATGTAATGCTCTATATGATTTTGGTTGTTCTCCTTAAGAGTCTGCATCCAGAATCCCAATCTCTCCTTATTTCTTGAGCTTCCTCCCTGTATCAGCATCATTCTTTTCCACTTTGAATTATAGTCTTCTGCTTGTGCTATGTATAAGAGCCTTAACTGTGTTGCTGTAAAATACCCCCTCAAATTAAGTAATCCTAGTCCACCTTCTTCTATTGGTAGAATCAGCTTATCCCACTTGACCCTTGCTGTCTTCCCTTCCCAGATAAAATCTTTCAACTCTTTGTTAATTGCTATCAACAACTTCTGCAGCATACCTGACCTGTGTATAAGACTAAAGGGACTAAAAACATTTTAATAGCTTGTATTTTAATATCCATACCGATAAAACAAAACTTCCAGTTTCTCAATTTTTGTATTATCTTCTTTTTTGTCTCTTTCCACATATCCTTAGCTGCCACCACAGAGTCATTTCTAATCCATACTCCTAAATACTTAATTTTATTATGTCCCCATAAATATGGATATTGTTGGACCAATTTGTGTGTGGGTACATAACTTACCGCTATTGCCTTTATTTTAGCTTCCTTAATTTTGTATCCTGAGAAGATGTGAAACTGTCTTAAAATGTTCCACAACACTGTAATGTCCCTTTCTGGTTTTGTTGTGTATAAAATAATATCATCTGCAAGTAGAGCCATCTTTTCCTGACTACCATGCCAATTATATTCTTGAATTTCTGAGTCCCTTATTTTCTTTGCCAATGGTTCTAAATATAATGCAAACAACAAAGGGGAAAGTGGACAACCCTGCCTAGTTCCTTTACTCAAGCAGAAATTATTGAAGAGGACTCCACCCATTTTAATTCACACCTACGATTCTTCATATATTCTTCTAATCAACCTTATAATTGTATCAGGGAAAGGAAATGCTTCCATTGGCATGCTCATGAAGTCACAGTCTACTCTATCAAGTGCATTCTCTTCAAGTGGTACTTTCTTACATTCTGATTCCCTCTGGATCATCAGTGTTCTGTTAATATTGTCAAATGTTTGCCTCTCCTCCATAAAACCACACTTATCCATATCTATCAATATTGGTATCACTTTTGCCATTCTTTTAGCCTTCATAGATATAAACACTTTATAATCATGATTTAGTATTGAAATGGGCCTGTATGAAGCTGGATCCGATGAATCTTTACCCTCTTTAGGTATCACCGTTACCACCGCCTTCTTCCAGGATGCTGGTACTTCTCCCCCTCTTAAAATACTGTTAAACAAAACCTTCCAAATTTTTATCAGTTTTTTTCCCTCCTAACTTCCAAACTTCCACAAGAATGCTATCTATGGGGGCTTTCCTGTAGATTGGTTATACATAGCCATTTTTATCTTATCCCTTCCTGTCCTAACTGTTAGTAATTGATCCTCATCTACCTCTAACTTTGGCATATTTAATTCTTCCATAAACATTTCCTTTTGTACCTTTTCTTGATTACCATATGTCTCTGCTTTATACAAATTTTCATAAAATTTCCAAAATATTTCTATTACTTCTACAGGCCTCTTGTTATCTTCCTTGTTATAGGCTCCCTAAGCTTGGTGACTGTCCTTTCCACTTTCTGTTGCCTGAGTTGTTGTGCTAAAAGTTTTGTTCTGTAAAATTATTATCAAAAAACAGTTGCTTAACAGCAATCATTCTAAAATCATGCATATTATCAAGGTAATCCCTTATGATTCCCCCTATTTTGCAATCTTTAACATGTCAATTCCTCTAAATAATTCTTGTTGCTGTTTAATCATATCTCCCTTTCTTTTATTTCCAACCTAGTTTTAAACTCCACTTTAATTTTATCGCACTCCTTAGCTATGTTTTCAGAAAATAATTCTATCTTCTCTAGTAGCTCCTGAATTAATTCCACAACCCATTCCTCATATTCCTCTCTTTTCATCTGATCAGTGGGAAAGCACCAGTGTCTCATTTTTCTTTCATTACCTTGTGTATTTATTTTAGTTATTATTGGTGCATGATCTGAAGTAGTTATTGGGTGCATTTCAGGACCTTCAATTAAATGATTATGTTCCTGTGGGATATAAAATCTATCTAGCCTTACCCAGTTTTTGTATCTCGGTGAGTAATATGTAAATTCACTCCAAACTCCTAGTACTGAATTCACATCTTCCATGCCAAACAATGTTAAGTTGTCTATCTCGCCTTCATTCTTGCTGGATGGGTTCGGAGCCGACCTCGGCTCCGACTCGGCCACTCTAAAAGCTCGAGAGTTGGTTCCACCGGCTCGAGGCTGCCCCTATATCCCACAATGCTAGGCGTGAATTACCCCAGATCTCGTTTGCCGCTACAGCGATCGAGGTTGTTTTCTACCGGCTCCAGGTCAGTTTTAATTAGATTAGTCTAATAACTGTTTAAACTCCCTTTAGTTTAGTTTTTTTCTCTTTTACCTTTAGTGTAGTGGATTCTTTTGTCCTTCTACCCTTATCAGCCCCTTTCTTCAAGAACTAATAAGTTCTTTCCTTAGGCCTTCAGGCCCTTCCATCCCTTACAGTGTGTGTATGTGTTTTTGGTAAGGGTTTATATCTATATAAGCTAACTTTTTCAATAGCTTTAAATTAATATTCTGACAGTGTAATCGGTGTGTGTGTGTTTTTTGTGTGTGGTTACACTTTCGGTTCCTTGAAAATGTCCAAGGATTCAAAGGTCTCAGGCTTCAAGAAGTGTGACTCGTGCTGTCAGAAAATGTCTCTGACAGACGGTCACACTTCTTGTGTACTGCCTGGGACCTTTACACCTGCAGGACTCTTGTGCTGTATGCCATGGCTTCAGCCCTAGAGTCCTGCAGGAAAGGAAAACAAACTCATACTAAGGGGTTTGCTTAAGCCTGAAGGTTCCCTATCTGCTACCTCGGGAAAACCTTCCAAGACTTCTAAGACCTCGACTCCAGCATCTGAGTCGAGGCCTAAGGCTTCGAAGTCTACTGCTACATCGGCTCCGGCTGGAGCCGATGAGTCTTTGACTACAGCTTCTGTGGTTCCCTCGGCTCCGGCTGGAGCCGAGGTATTGGAGATTCCTGGATCGGCTCCGATCAGACCATCGGAGCCGACATCTAGAAAGAGGTCGAGGTCACCATCCCTTGGCTCCATTCATTCGGCTCCAGCGTCTCCCTTGCTGTCTGAACGGAGCCACAGATCTCACTTCTCCAGGTCATCGAGGCTCTCGGATCATGACCTCCAGAGGGTAGTGAGTCGACTTCTAAAGTCCGAGGCACTGGCCCAAATGCTTCAGAGCCCGACTCATCAGTCGATGCCTCAACCTATTCCTCTAAATATTCCTCCTCCGACTCCTTTGAGCTCGGAGCCGGGGCGTCTCGGAACCGAGACTGTGGTAGTGTCGGAGCCGATACATTTGTCTTCGGCTCCGTCGTCGGCTCCGATTTCTTCTTTTGAAGAATCTCAGTGCCGGACTTCCCTCGTCGGCTCCGAGGGGGTGAGTGGCATCGGACCCTTGTCCGACCCCCCCTCTCCCTCTCGGTGCTTCGGCGCTGGTGAGTTTGGCTCCGACATCTGCCTCGGAGCCATCTCTGTCGGTGCCGAGGGAGGTTCTCAGCTTCTCGGAGCGGGGACCTCTGGCTCTGCCTGACAGGGGTGCGTTCGAGGTCATGCGGAGTGTGTTGGAACCTTGTTCAACTCCACAGTCGGCTCCGTCCGTCCCTCCCTCTTCGGTGCCTCAGGTTATGTCTACTCACTCCCTCATCCCAGACCGCAGAGAGCCAGCTCCTCAAGAATCCCCTGTGGGGATCTCATCCTCTTCCGAGACCTCCCCTGAATTGGCAGGGGAGCCCCCTAGGAAGAGAAAGTGTAAGAGGAAGCACATAGACTCACCTGAGTCTGTCACCTCTGACACAGATTTAGAGGATTCCGAGGGTTCCCCCCGTTCCCCTTCTGAAGATGTCTCCTTTGCGGACATTCTAGAGATCCTGAAACAGAGGGGAAATTGGCCAGCCCTTAACCCTTCAGAGGATGAATCTGTGTATCTTGAGGCGTTTGGCTCTTGCCCTTCCACCTCCTGGGTGTCCCCCCCCTTTGATCCCCTCATGCAGGTGGTGGCAAAGAAAGCCTGGACGGCTCCTGACTCAGTGGACCCTACCCCCAGGAGACGTTCTAAATTTATAACAGCACCAACTGACAAACAATTTCTGACCAAAGGTGTTTCTGTGGATGCTGTGGTGGTAGCTGCTGCCACCAAGAAGGAACTAGCTGATCCTTCAGTGCCTGTTCATCCCCCTAACAAAGAATCTAGGTCTATGGACAGGTATGGGAAGTGGATGTTTTCGTCAGCGACCTTCGCAATGCGTTCGCTGAACTACCAATGCCATTTCACCCGTCTCCAGAGAGACTTGATCAAGGAAGCGAGTGAGATGTTGAAGGATCCTACAGCTGAAGATTTTCAGGACAAAATGAACACCCAGCTGACTACCCTGAATTCGATAGCTAACTCCTCCATGCGCCTCCTTTCATATGCGGCTGATGGAGCGAGTAGAGCCGCAGGAACAGGTGTCGCCTTACGCCGGCATGCCTGGATGCGACTATGCAATTTTGCGGACCCCTTTAAAACGTCTTTCACTAATTCCCCGTTTGATGGATCATCTCTCTTTGGTCCTCAAGTGAAAGAAACCTTAACTAGGTGCGAGACGGATGGCAAAACTCTGTCTGCCGTCGGAGTCCGTTTTTCTACTCCGTCTAGACCTTACCCCAAAGGCCAGAAAAGTGGGAAAATGTGGTTCCGCAAACAATCTCAAGGGAATTTGCCTGACGCACAGAGTCGGTTCCCCTCCAGAGGCAGAGGAGGGAACAATAATGGTAGACGTCGCCCCAGAGGCAGAGGGGGTCTGCAGAACCAGGGCAATCGAGAAACCTTTTCCGATAAGCCCTTTCAGCATCCCTGAGGTGTTGCCTGACTGTCCACCTTCGGAGGCAGTCGGGGGAAGATTGTCACTGTACCCAGAAGCCTGGCTATCCCTAACTCAAGACAAGTGGGTACAGTCCATCATTTCCGAAGGCTATTCCATTCCCTTCGTTCGCATTCCAAACCAATCGAAAAAATCCCTTCCATATGTTCCACCCGCTCAAAGGGATCTTGCAGCTTTGGAAATTTCAAAGCTGCTTACAAAAAGAGCAATTCAGCCAGTTCCAGCAGACCAGCAAGGATCCGGAATCTACTCCAGGTTCTTTTTAGTTCCAAAGAAAACAGGGGACTGGAGACCAATATTGGATCTCAGTATCTTGAACAAGTCGGTCAAGAAAACAAGATTTCGGATGGTCACGCTACAGTCCATCCTTCCCCTATTGGGAAAGGAAAACTGGATGTGCTCTATAGACCTTCAGGATGCGTACTATCACATAAAAATGAACAGGCGCTCCAGAAGATTCCTCCGCTTCAGGCTGGGAACCAGTCATTTTCAATTCAGGGCCCTGCCCTTTGGTCTCACCACTGCCCCCCGGGTGTTTACCAAATGCATGGCAGTGGTAGCTTCTCACCTGAGACGTCAAGGATTCCAGGTGTTTCCATATTTGGACGACTGGCTCCTCACAGCTCCCACCAAGCATCTTCTTCTAATGGCCAGGGACTACACCTTTCGCATTTGTCAAAACTTAGGCATTTCAATAAATTGCGAAAAGTCTGTTTTGTCGCCTTGTCGTACTATTACCTTCATAGGCGCAAATCTAGACACAGTCAACATGTCTGCGAGGCTAACAGATCAGAGAATAACAGACATACACAAACTGGTCTCGCTCCTCTTCAGCAGCAACAGAGTCAAAGCAAGGTTAGTTCTAAAAGTATTGGGGATTATGGCGGCTGCCATACCTCTACTTCCATTAGCCAGATTCCACATGAGAATCCTTCAATGGATGCTCTTCACACAATGGTCATACCAGCAACTTCCGATGTCCCACACCATTATGATTACGCAAACATGCAAGAATCATCTTCTGTGGTGGATGTCTTCCCCTCAGCTCTTATTGGGAAGACCCTTTGTTCCTTCCCCTCCGGTTGCTACTCTGACAACGGACGCCTCCCTGATCGGGTGGGGGGGGCATTATCAGGGCAGAACTGTCCAGGGCACATGGCAACCAGGCGAATGCCACTTGCACATAAATGTTCTAGAGATGAGAGCAGTGCTTTTAGCGTTGCAAGCCCTTCAAGACTCTCTTCCCTTGGGAACGATAGCAATCCAGACGGGCAATATGTCTGTAGTGTGGTATATCAACAAACAAGGCGGAACCAGGTCCTATCCCCTATGTCGAGAAGCACTCAGACTGTGGCAATGGGCGATTTCTTCTCAGCGGTTTCTGATAGCAACGCACATCCCCGGGAAGTCCAATCAAATCGCGGACAAGTTGAGCAGAGCTATCCTCATGCCTCACGAGTGGTCTCTGAAAGACTCTGTTGTGAGAGAAATTTTTCTCAAGTGGGGTCAGCCTTGCTGCGACCTTTTTGCTACTCCCCAAAACAGCAAGTGCAGAGATTATTTCACACTATTCCCGTTACCAGACCAGCCCAGCAGAGACGCTCTAGTCCAAGTTTGGCCCCGGGGACTTCTGTATGCATTTCCTCCCTTCCCACTAATCTCTCAAGTGATACAGAAAGCTATCGCTCAGAAGGCCTCATTGATCCTCATTGCTCCTTACTGGCCTCGACAGGTTTGGTTCCCCTTTCTACATCAATTTCTGTTGGAGCAATCTTGGCATCTGGACCTAGTTCCAGATCTTTTGATCCATCAGTCGGGTCAGTTACATCGCTCCCTCCCCTCTCTGAACCTCACTGCTTGGTTCCTCCAGTTCCAAACTTAGCCAGGCTTCCTCAAATATCTCACTCTGTTCGAGATATTTTGATAGCTTCCCACAAATCTTCCACTCGAAAGATTTGTCTGAGTAAGTGGAAACGTTTTGCCTATTGGGCTCAAGGAAGGGACTTAGATTCTTTCACTGCTCCCATCCATATGGTTCTTGATTTTCTAGCTGAACTCTTTCATGCAGGTTCATCTCCTTCTACTCTCAAAGTTCAATTGGCAGCTATATCTAACTTTCATCTGGGCATTTCAGAGTCTGCCATAATGTCCCACAAGCTTTGCAAAGCCTTTTTGAAGGGAGTTTTTCTACTCAGACCTCCTATAAGAAATCCTCCTCCTCCTTGGGACCTTCATTTAGTTCTCAGTTCTTTGATTCTCCCCCCTTTCGTACCTGCAGCTTCCTGTTCTTTAAAGTTGCTATCATGGAAGACTCTCTTTCTGGTAGCTATTACTTCAGCTAGAAGAGTTTCAGAACTTCATGCACTCAGCTGTCGACCACCATATCTGTTGTTCCACAAAGACAGGGTATCTTTACGAACTAACCCGTCCTTTTTACCTAAGATAGCCTCTGCTTCTAACCTTAATCAAAGCATTGACCTTCCTGTGTTTTTTCCAGAATATTCTAATAGGTCTGAACAAAAACTGCATTGGCTAGATGTTCATTGTCAGTTAAGGTACTATTTGGATAGGACCAAACAATTCAGAAAAACTGACCAGCTGTTTGTCTCTTATGCGGTAGGCAGAAAGGGACTTTCTGTTTCTAAGGTATCGCTATCTAGGTGGCTAACATCTCTGATTTCTATTGTTTATGAAATTAGACACCAAAAACTGCCTAACAAACCTAAAGCCCACCCCACCAGAGCTTTGGCTACTTCTATAGCCTTCCAAGACAGACTGCCTATTGACACCATTTGTGCAGCGGCTACTTGGGCTACTCCTCACACTTTCATTTCACATTATAAGTTGGATTTAGCTTCTAGGCATAGAGCTAACTTTGGTACCACTGTTCTCAAGAGTCTGTTCCGTTAGGCCACCCGGGACAAGGTGCTAGGGACGCGGTCCCATCCAGCAAGAATGAAGGCGAGATAGACAACTTAACATATAGAAGTTATGTTCTTACCATAACGTTCCATGTTAGTTGTCTTCTTCTCGCCTTCTTTCTTGCGTCCCACCCTCCTTCCCCCTGGCCTGGACAGACCTGGAGGAGTTTGATTATGACCTCTCTTTCTACCACCTCTTTGCTATAGCTATATGCTCTGCGGTGCATATTTTCCTGAATCAGGCTTTAGGTCACCTTTCCTCTTTCCCTTGGTTTATAGAGGTGGACTCCCTTTCCAGTATTTCTGGTTGTATTTTAGCTGGGCCTAGCTCACAAACGAGATCTGAGGTAATTCACGCCTAGCATTGTGGGATATAGGGGCAGCCTCGAGCCGGAGGAACCAACTCTCGAGCTTTTAGAGTGGCCGAGTCGGAGCCGAGGTCGGCTCCGAACCCATCCAGCAAGAAAGAAGGCGAGAAGAAGACAACTAACATGGAACGTTATGGTAAGAACATAACTTCTATTTTTCATACATTTCTTCAAAAAAATCTACCCTCTCTTGTTATATTTTCTCCTCTAGGTCCACCGGACACATATTCACTGTTGCAAACCAAATTCCAGTCTCCACTCTCCACCTATAAGTAATATTCCTTGCTGAAAGCTAATTATTTCTCCCAGAATTTTCTTAAGCTCCATTATAGCAGTTTTAGGGAGGATGTAAATGCATGCTAGTGTAGTCCTCCTCTCTAGCCAGTAGCCCCTTAGTACTATGTATCTTCCGTTAATATCTTTTTGTCTTCTTCTACCACTATTGGAGCTCCTCTTGCAGTTATTATAAGTACTCATCTTTTCCTTTGCCCCATATAGTCCACTGAATCATCCTGAAAACCTTTCATCAAATTCACATGTTCAGTTCTTTCCAGGTGTGTTTCCTGTAGCATAGCTATTTGCATGCACTCTGCATTTTTAATATAGTTCACTACTCTTTCTTTTTTATATTTATCTGTAAGACCATTCAGACTGAAAGACATTACAGAAAGCATAATTTTCTTATATAGTTATTATTACCACCTTTTATATATAACTGATGTTTTGATAAATGTCTAGTTCTCACTGTTATGTTACATGTATATACTGTTCAGCAGGTTGGTCTTTTATACAGTTGTTTTGTGTCATATCCATTTGCGGCTATGTCACATCTTGCATAACTTTTTGTTTTTTGAAAGCCCTCAAACAGAACAAACAACTTCCCTAAAAACCCTCCTAAAACCTATGAACTTAACAATAACACACAAAACTATGTATATCTTCACATATTGAAGTGTTTGCTTCCTAATAAGAACATAAGATCTAAGTTGATAGCTACACAGACAGGCTAAAGTTAACCAGAAAGAAAGGTTAGTTATGCTAGGATGCATGGTACAGCCTGTGCTCTTAGTAAGTGCTATTTGATTTTATATATCTTTATAACTATCCCAGTTGAGAAAACACTTGAATGCTTTCAATAAACACTTTCTGCAAGCCATTTCTCTTTATCAAATTGTCTTTTAGTGACATACAAACCAGACACAAAACTGCTAAGGGCACCTTGTTTATCAGAAAAAAAGCATATATTATTTTTCATTTACCTGCTTTGTGATAAACTTGTTACTGGATAACACCTAGGGTTTTAACCCAGTCATTTCCCTATGTAAGCATGGGAAAAAGCACACTGATTTTTCTTTTGTCATACTCTCTTAACCAGACCCTTCTGCTCTCCCCATCTCCTCTCCTCCTCATTTTTTTCATTGCAGTGCCTACATTTCTCAAAATTGAACAAAGAAAAAGAAAGAAGAAGGGTGAATGAGGAAAAAAACAAAAGTACCTGTTTATATTAGTATCCCCATTGCATTTAAAAAATAAACTGACTCTAGACTAACTGATTGTGTATTATCTTTAAAGCTATCACACGTGGGAAAACCCCTGATTGTTTTTAGGGAACATTATATCCTAGTAAATTTCTCTGTTCTTTTTTTCTTTTCTTTTCTTTTCCTACAGCTAATCCCCTTCCACCAGAATGTCTACATGGAGGCATGAAGACCAGCTTTAGAAATACTACTTAGTATACATATTTGCAAGTGCTAGAAAAAAACTTGTTTTCATTTATTTGCTCTTTGTCCCAGAACAAAGGTCCTTAGTCATCTCCCCATGCAAGAATGAAAAAAGCACATTAATTTGAACTCTGTCATGCCCCCTTAACCAGACTGCCTTTTTCCTTTTTTTATCATTACATTGCCTGTGTTTCTCAAAACTGCACAAAAAGAAAAAGAGAAGAGGGGAGAAAAATAAAAACAACACCTGTTTATAATCCCCATTATACCCAAAAATAGCATGCAAAGAAAGCCATGCAACACAGATACAGTGCTGTTACAAAAAGTGTTTTCTTTACTTACAGTTTGCATTCTCCCCTCTCTTCCCCTCCCAAAGCATTTTTCTGGACATTAATTACATGAAGTAGGGCATATACTTTAAATTCCCCCACTCAGCAAACAAATTTTGAAGAAATCCAATATTTCCAGATTTTCTTGTGCTGTCATATTTCACAAATATAACTATTGCATTGTAATCCCACATTGTTGCTGATTTTATAACTGTTCTTCTCCATCACCCATATCCTGTCTCTGCTTCATTTCCAATGTACTTTCAATTCTTCTAGTCAACTCTCGTGCTCCCTTCCTTCTGTCCAACATTTTCCGTTGAACTACTGAAAAGGTTTCACAGCTGCAGTCTCTGACATCTTTATTACCAGAGGAACAAGAAGCTGAATCGCCTTCTGTTTCACAGCTCAGTTTTTGTTAGACAAACTTTTGTATTTCCTCCTTAGCATGCACTTCATGAAAAAATTATTTTGCTCCTCCAAGGAAGAATACCTTGAAGACAGTGGGATACAGCAGTTTGAGTCTCACACCTGCGTCTTGACAGTCTCTGAATAGAGGGATGAATTTACTTCTCTTTGCCTGGTGTAGAATGAGCAGTCATTCTCCACAAACACTCTGCTGTCTCCTACTTTTAGTATTTTGTCCTTCTGCCACAGTTTTGACAAAAATCAACTCTTTCTGCTGGTAGGATTGCATCCTTACTATTAAAGGTCTAGGTTGCTTTCTTATAGCTAGATTTAATAATCACATTGCCAAAGTGGTCAGGAAATCCTTCTACGTAGCATACCTCATCACAAAAGGTTTCTCATCCAGAAAGAAAGAGGTCATTGTTCCCCTCTACTCATCACTCATTAGACCCATTATAGAGTACAACGCCCCTTTTGGTATGTACCTCACAAGACATCTACAACAACTGGAAAGGCTGCAAAAATACCTCACAAAGAGGATTACTGGCCTCAAACAGATGCCTTACGCAGACCGTCTCAAAAAACTCCAGCTTTACTCTGTCGCATATCGGCTACTCAGAGGCGATCTCTGCCTAACATACAAAGCTATGTCAAACCCAGAGCTGTTGGACATGCTCCACTTAAAGAAATCCCAATCCCTCCGAGCTACACGCTCTAGGGACCTAAACCTTGTCACCACAATAAACAGAACATGCTGGAGGGATAGATTCCTGTCCCAGAGACTTCCCATACTCTGGACCAGACTACCTATCTATGTCAAACAGAGCTCCTCATTAGCACTCTTCAAGAAAAATCTTGACGATTGGATGGGTAATAGGAAATTCACCCCGGGGATCACTTCTGTGGTTCTGCTTGAGAAGGGGCACAGGAAAATAATTTTCTTGGGTGGCGAAAGCCAGTGTACATTTTTGGCTAGGCTTGTATAGGCCCTAGGGCCAATAGCCTAGTACCTACCTATGAACCTATAAAGCATACAGACGATGTGTCCATTCATCTAATAAGTCCTGCTGTGGAATACCAGTCCAGTTGCTTATTTTGCTTTCATAAATTTAATGCAGTCTGTTTTTTCCAGCTTCTCTGGTATAGCTGAAAATCTCAAATTTTCCCTGTCTGCTCTGTCCTCTAATTCTGTTGTTTTGAAACATCTCTTCCTGAGCAGTCTCATATTCAGCTAGGCTTTTCTTCATTTTGATCTCTGATTTTTGCAGCTTTATCATCTCATCTGAATATCTGTTTAAAACTTCTTCCATTTGTTCCAGCCTTTTGTTGTTTGTTTTGATATACTCTATCAGTGTTTTGTTTATTTTAACCTTGCCTGTATGTAGTTGTCTTATATCATCCTGTAGGTTATTGGAGGTTTTGTCTGAAGGCTGCATTACCTTTTGGTGGACAGCTGCAGAACCAGGGCTTGCAGATTTCTGAAAGGAGAGGTATGGACAAAAAAAAAAAAAAAAGGTCTTTCATGCGGAACTGCTTGCTGTTCTGCATTAAACAGAAGTGGCTCCGCTTTATGATCTTTGATTGGCTCGTATGCTGGCATATCAGCCAGTCAACAAAAATCGCACAGCAGAGCTTCTTCTGTTCAATGCAGAACAGCCAGCGGTTTTGCATTGAACAGAAGTGGCTGTTGTTATACGAGCCAATCAAAAATTGCAAAGCAGAGCTTCTTCTGTTCAGTGCGTAACAGCGGGCTGTTTTCATCTGGATTTTAAGCGGCAGTGTGGGACTTGAGATTGAGTTGCTGATCTCGGGACAGTCCCGCTCAAATAGGGACATCTGGCAACTCTGTGCAGAAACACTTGTAGCCATAGTGAGCATGAAACTTGCAAACAACGGCTACTTGAGAAGAACTGACAGTTTATAAAGAATGATCGCGATCTTTTGGCACACTTGGGACCAGTCCCACATATTGTATATAAAAAAGGATATAACTTTAAAAATGTATTTGATAATATGAGAAATGAGCAAGAAAAGCTGCTTTCAAAAATGTCAAAATGCAGAGCATGTCATCAGTGCCACTGTGTAATGAAAGGAGAAATGTTTTTTATAAGAGAGAGATTTTTCAGGGTTCAAGGAAAGTTTAATTGTGAGAGTCAAAAAATAGTGTAGGTAGATTTGTGCCAAAACTGGGAAGGATTTTATATTGGTAAATCTGAGCGGCAGCTAAGAGACCGCATTTATGAACATAGGTACAATATCCAAAAGTGTAAAAAGTTAATGCACTTTATAAGCCTTTTGTTGATTTCCCTGGACATTACTTCAAGTTTTGTGTGATAGAACAGGTCAAGCAGCAAGCCCAGAGCGGCCCATGGAAAGTACTTTTAAAAGAATGGGAATTATGGTGGCAAATACATCTTAATGCCACAGTATTCCCGGGTTTAAATTATATAATTTCTATTCAACCTCTTTTAAAAAGGAAAGTGTATATTAAATAAATAAATAAATAAATTGGTAAATGTTTTTTGGATATTCATTTTAATAAATTTCACATTCTGATTTTTAGTCATTGTACATTTAAGGGTTGCTATTTTGAAATGCTGTATGCATTTTATCATTTGTGGAATTAATATTTTTTCTGTATTGTGATTGGATATGTGACTTTAAGTATATAAAAAAGGGCAGTTTTTATTACTTTTACTTACTGACGTCTATCTAACATGGGACGAAAGCACTTATTATTTTGTTATAAATTATTTGTTGCTTGGTCAGTGCCATTATTTTGTTTTCAGTTGTTTACAAACCTTGTGCAGAACTCTCCCTAGTCAGTATTTCTTCCTCACTTATTGTAGCTGATTTTTTCCAGGTCTACTGTATTTCTTTATTCCTGACATCCAGGCAGTTTATTTACTAGCCAGCTACTGAAATTCACCCTTAAACACAAGTCTACTGGCCTTCTCTGCTGAGTTTCTGTTTTCACACCGGGAGAGCTAGAAACAAGCTGTTACTCAGTGTGCAGCCATCTTAGTGTTCAATTTCTTTCAGCAAGAATCAGGAACAAAGCCAAAACATAATGGGGGACAAAGATATAAAGTGAAGGACATGTTTGTGTTATTATTATTATAATTCTCTTAAAAGGCTAATAGAACAAAAGGTATTGTAAGGATATCATTGTCCTTCTATTCTCAACACTTATCAGCCGTATAATAGATTAAATGCCGTCCTCTGGAATGTATATGTCTGGGCACTGTATATAACCTGGAAATCCCCAAATATTCCTATTTAAAAATATCTCAATTTTAAGCCACTTAACTACTGGGACAAATTAAAAACTCTTTCTCTCTACTGTACCTCATATAGGCTCTTGAGAAGAGACCTATGCTTAACGTTTCATGCATTGAAAAGACCCTGTGCTTTCTTTTTTTACCTTCTGTACCTTCACAGAACAAATAGCTAAAAAACATTCAGTTCCAGCACTTAAACCAGTAAGATTAATAACACTTGCTGGCATGATTGTTTTCTTAACCAAAGCATCCTTCACCATTAAAACAGACTCCCACTGCATATCAGTGTATTTACCTGTCTACTTTCAGGACCATCCTCTAAAATTTGATGAGTAACTGCAAATTCATAGCTGGTATTAATGTGAATGATCCTCTGTCCAAAGGAAACATATCTACTGATGTGAAGT
Source organism: Protopterus annectens (assembly GCF_019279795.1). Classification (NCBI taxonomy): domain Eukaryota; kingdom Metazoa; phylum Chordata; order Ceratodontiformes; family Protopteridae; genus Protopterus; species Protopterus annectens. Next base: position 927,807,319 of record NC_056746.1, read on the forward strand.
TGTTAAATCTCGCCGTTTATTCTCAGTGATGGGTTCGGAGCCGATCCTCGGCTCTGACATGGCCTATAGCAAAAGCTCAAGATTTTCCAGTAGCTCGAGACCAAGCCCCTTATCCCACAATGCACTGCTGGAATTACCTCAGATCTAGTTTGCTGTGGCAAGAGATCTCGGTGATCCAGTCAGCTTGGACCATATTTTGCTTAAATCGCAAGTTTAAACATTTCTTTCTCCTTTTTTATATATATATAATTCTCTATCTAGTGTGTGTGTGTTTCACATTAAAATGCTGTAGTTATACATAGGTTAGATTGTAGTAGGTAGTGCCCTGTGTTGACTTAGTTTCTTAGAGTGTTGGGCCTTTTGTTAGACCTATTTAGATTTAATAAATTTCTTCTTGTTATTAGTGCTTTTTTAGTGTGGGCCTAGTTAGCCCTGTATTTAACCTCTGCAAGTTAATTCTGTGGTGTGCCTGTTTCAAACTTTGATTACTCTTTGAACATATCGGATGAGAGGGACAAGTCTCATCCCAAATCGGGGTTTAAGAAATGTCCAGATTGTGAACAGAAAATGTCCGTCACTGTCGGGCATGTCCAGTGTGTTTACTGTCTGGGGGCTAAACACCTCCAAGACTCTTGCAGTATTTGCCACTCTTTTTCCTCTAGGGTACTCTTAGAGAGAAGGAGAAAACTTATTGATAGGGGGTTGCTACAGCATACTTTCTCTGAGGTGTTGGGTAGCCAGGAAGGTGCTAGCACTTCCTCAAAATCATCTAAAACTTCTGGAGATTCTAAAGTTTCTAAGAAGGCAAAAAGAATGGAGGGTACAGGGTCATCGGTTCCACAGTCTTCAGAACAGAGTGTCCTTTTGGTTTGGAGCCAGCTCCCAGTCTTGGAGCCGGTCTCTGAGGTTCCCTCATCTCCTCTGCTCCAGTCAGCACCTTCAGTGCATTCGTCGAAGTCTTTGGTCAGCCTCTCAGATATGGATATGGATCGGCTAGTGCAGAAGCTTCTATGGGCACCAGGACTTGCTAAATTGTTGTCGGCCCTGACCCTTTCGTCGGAGCCGAAGACCATTGAACTGGACTTGACTACTCCTCCTCTGAGCCGTACTGGACTCTCAGAGCCGAAGGAGCCTGAACTTATAGTTGTCGAACCTATGGAACTGAGACCCACACCGGTGTTATCGGTTCCATCTACTCAGACGTCCTCGGCGGCAACCGAGGAAGCTAGGAGCCGGCACTCTCCTGTCGGGTCCGGGAGGATAGTCGGACTGATTTGTTGGTGCCAACTCTTCCTCTCGGGGCTTCGGCACGGATGAGCTCGGCTCTTACCTCGGGCTCAGAGCCCATGGCCTCTGTGCAGGAGGATCGGATGGTCCCTCCGGATCCGTCTACCCCTTCTTGTTGGAGATATGGTGCTTTCGATGCCATGAAGAGAGTCCTGTCTCCTAAGACATCATTGGTGTCAGTTCAGGCTTCCTTCTCCCCTCAAGCACCTATGTCCACTTCTTCATCTACCAGTCCCACTAAGCGTAGAGACCCTGAGCCTCAAGTAGCCCCACAGGGTGCCCCCTGTTCTTCCAAGACTTCCCCAGATCTCCCCACAGAGGAGGTACCCAGGAAGAGACTGTGCAAGAGGAGACACTTGGATTCATCACAGGAGTCTTTGACATCCGACACTGACTTGGATGAGTCAGAAGGGTCCCCTCAATCCCCCTCTGAGGATATCTCCTTTGCGGAGATATTAGAGATCCTGAGTCAGAGGGGCAATTGGCAGTCCAAAACCCCTACTTAGGACAAGTCAGTGCTCCTGAAGGCTTTTGGGTCTCAACCTTCCACTTCTTGGGTGTCTCCACCTTAAGATGAGCTCAAGGAGCTGATCTCTTGTAAGGCGTGGGAGTCACTTGGATGAGTCAGAAGGGACCCCTCGATCCCGCTCTGAGGATATCTCCTTTGCAGAGATATTAGAGATCCTGAGTCAGAGGGGTGATTGGCAGTCCAAAACCCCTACTTAGGACAAGTCAGTGCTCTTGAAGGCTTTTGGGTCTCAACCTTCCACTTCTTGGGTGTCTCCACCTTACGATGAGCTCATGAAGCTGATCTCTTGTAAGGCATGGGAGTCACTGGAGGCCATGGAACCTGTCCCTCGGAAGCCAAATAAGTTCATCTCTGCCCCAGTGGACAAAGCCTTTTTGACCAAAGGAGTGCCCGTTGATGCCATGGTGGTAGCTTCAGCCACCAAAAAGGAAGTGTCTGAAACATTCGCATCTATCCATCCTCCTAACAGAGATTCTAGGATCATGGATAGATATGGGAAACGCATGTTTAGTTCAGCGACTTTTTTCTCTGCGATCACTGAACTATTTAACCCATTTCACGAGACTACAAAGAAATCTCATGAAAGAGCTAGGAGATACTCTCCAGGGTACGGTAGCTGCAGGGGTTGATGGCAAAGTCAACACACAGCTTGCTACTCTAAACTCAGTTGTGAACTCGTCCATGCATCTCATATCTTATGCAGCTGATGGTTCCAGTAGAGCCTCTAGTTCAGGCATTGCTCTGCGGAGACAAACCTGGATGCATCTCTCTTCCTTTGCAGAGCTCTTTAAGTCTTCCTTTATCAACACCCCATCTGATCGCTCATCACTGTTTGGGCCTAAAGTAAAGGAAACTTTAACCTGGTGTGAGCAGGAAGGCAAGACCCTATCTACCATTGGTGTCCGTTTTTCTACCCCTACTCGGCCCTATCCCAAGGGCCCTAAGGGAGGAAAAATGTGGTTCTGAAAAGCACAAGGAGCCTTTCAGGACACACATGGAGAAACCCCCTCTAGAGGCAGAGGAGGGAGTTATAATGGAAGGCACCACCCTCGCAGCGGAGGGGGTCTGCAGCAACAGGGTGACAGAGGCCAGTTCTCTGGTCAGCCCTACTAGCGCTCCTGAAAGGAGGCCCAGCTGTCCGGCTCTGGAGGCAGTCAGGGGTCGCTTATCTTTGTACTCAGAAACGTGGCTAAACATAACGTCAGATACATGGGTACAAAGCATCATTTCCAGAGGATATTTCATACCGTTCTCTTCCCCTCCCACTCCTGTAAACAGAATCCCAGATGTTCCACCCACTCTCAGGGAACAAGCTATCGTAGAGGTCCGCAAATTGCTAGAAAAAATAGTCATCCAGCCAGTCCCAGCAGACCAAGTTGGATTCTGAACTTACTCAAGATTCTTTTTGGTACCAAAGAAAACAGGGGACTGGAGACCTATCTTGAACCTTAGCAAACTCAACCAATTCGTAAAGAAAGAGAAGTTCCGAATGGTCACACTTCAGTCCATTCTTCCCTTCCAAAGGGAAAGGTGATTGGATGTGCTGCATAGATCTCAAGGATGCATACTATCACATAAAGATGAACAGACGCTCCAGGGATCACCTGCGTTTCCAGCTGGGAGCCAATCATTGCCAGTTTCGAACACTGTCCTTTGGTCTCACTACAGCCCCCAGGGTGTTCACCAAATGCATGGCAGTGGTCACGGCTCACCTGAGGCATCTAGGATTCCAGGTGTTTCCATACCTAGATGATTGGCTCCTCACCGCTACCACCAGGCGTTAATTGACTCAGGCAACACAATATACACTGACACTCTGCCATCAATTAAGCATTACAATCAACTTCGAAAAGTCTGCCTTATCGTCATCGCAGCATACCGTTTTTATAGGAGCAGAGTTAGATATCTCAACCACCACTCTACATCTTCCAATTGAAAGAGTCTCACTTCTTTGCCAACACGTCAACTCACTGGTGTCAAAGAACAAAGCTACAGCAGCAGAGGTCTTGAAGGTGCTAGGTTTGATGGCGGCAGCAATCCTGGCTGTACCACTCGCAAGGATGCATATGCGAATCCTTCAATGACTCCTCTTCGCTCAGTGGTCTTACCAAAAGCTACCAATGCACCACATGATTCTCATCACAGATTCTTGCAAGAGAGACCTTCGGTGGTGGTTGACATCTCTTCATGTCACAATCGGAAGACCCTTTGTTCCCCCCCCCCAGTAACCACTGTGACCACGGACACTTCCCCTGATAGGGTGGGGGGGCATTTTCAAGGAAAGACTGCCCAAGGCACATGGACGGATCAAGAATCACATCTGCATATCAATGTTCTGGAGTTGAGAGCGGTACTTCTGGCGTTGCAGTACTTTCAGGACTCTCTTCCTCTAGGGACAATTGCAATTCAGATGGACAACATGCCAGTGGTGTGGTACTTGAACAAACAAGGCGGAACCAAGTCTTACCCCTTTGTCGAGAAGTCCTCAGGGTATGGCAATGGGCTGTCATCCCAGCATTTTCTGTTAGCAATGCACATCCCGGGGAAATCCAACGTGATAGCGGACAAGCTGAGCACTGTTGCCTCACGAGTGGTCTCTCAACTAATGAGTTGCGGATTTGATTTTCTGCACATGGGGCCAGCCTTGCTGCAACCTCTTTTCCAGTCACATCAATACCAAATGCAGAAGCTACTTTGCCTTAATACCACCTCCAGGACATTCCCCGAGAGATGCACTCATACTCGATTGGCCCCCGGGTCTCCTATATGCATTCCCACCTATTCCATTGATACCAAGATTTTTACAGAAAGAAAAATCACTGGGAAGGACAGTTATCCTCATAGCCCCCCTAGTGGCCTCGACAGATTTGATTCCCCTTCCTTCACCATCATCTGCTGGAGGATCCATGGATCCTGGACCCAGTTCCGGACCTTCTGACACACCCGTCAGGGGACCTCCATCCTTCACTGCAGTCCCTAAAGCTGACTGCTTGGCTAATCCACTTCCCCTAATTGCCAGGCTTCACTGACTCTCAGATGATACAAGATAAATACTTTTGTCTTCTCACAAGCCATCCACCAGGAAACTATACCACAGTAAGTGGAACAGGTTCTCAGTTTGGGCCAATATACAGAAAACTCCTCTATTGTCCATTTTAGAATTTTTGACAAAGATTTTTAATGAAGAAGCAGCAGCTGCCACAGTTCGAGTCCAGTTAGCTGCCATATCAAATTTCCACCTTGGATTCAATGGGTTGAACGTTATGGGCCATAAGTTATCTAAGGCTTTTCTTAAAGGTGTTTTTCACATGAGACCTCCTGTCAAAATCCCTTATTCTCCCTGGAATTTTAATTTTATGCTGTCTCAAATAATTCTCCCCCCCCTTCGAACCAGCATCTTCTTGTGATCTCAAATATTTGTCCTGGAAGACTGTATTTCTAGTGGCCATTACTTCTGCCCGCAGCGTGTCAGAACTTCATGCATTATCTATCAGACCTCCTTACATGATTTTCCATGCTGATAGAGTATCTCTCAGAACAAACCCCTCCTTTTTGCCTAAAGTCTGCTCTGAATCAAATATCAATCAGGTCATCGAGTTGCCAGTCTTTTTTCCCAACCACTCCAACAAATTGGAATACATGCTGCATAAACTTGATGTACACAGACAGCTCAGATTTTATCTTGATAGAACTAAGGATATTAGAAAATCAGATCAACTTTTTGTATCCTTTTCAGAGGCCAGAAAAGGTAATCCAGTGGCTAAAACAACCCTATCTAAATGGTTATCAGATTGTATATCCTTTCTTTATGCAAATGCAAACATGCCATTGACACACAGACCTAAGGCTCATTCTACCAGAGCTGTTTCTACGTCTTCTGCCTTTCAAGCTAAATTGCCCCTTGACAATATTTGTGCTGCGGCCATTTGGTCTAAGCCTCATACCTTTATCATGCATTACAAAGTAGATAAGGCTTCCAGGGACAGGTCTCCCTTTGGTTCCACGGTACTGAAAAACGTACTACCATGAGCCACCCAAGATTGAGGGTGCTAGGGATGCTACCCATCAGTGAGAATAAATGTCGAGATTTAACAACTTCACATAAAGAAGTTATGTACTCACCATAACTTTCCATGTGAGTTTATCTCGCCTTTATTCTCACGTCCCTCCCTCCTTCCCCTTCCTGGCTGACAGTTGACTTAGAGGCTAGTACCATCCCGTTTATTCAATACTTCTTCTTCCCCTTTGGGAAGTGCTTCCTTGTAGAAAAAGAAAAAAGGTATATATACTCGCAGCAAACAAGATCTGAGGTAATTCCAGCAGTGCATTGCGGGATAAGGGGCTTGGTCTTGAGCTACTGCCAAACCTTGAGCTTTTGCTATAGGCCGTGTCAGAGCTGAGGATCGGCTCCGAACCCATCAGTGAGAATAAAGGCGAGATAAACAACTCACATGGAACGTTATGGTGAGTACATAACTTCTTTTTATTATTACAATGACAGTGTGGTAAAACATCTTAATGGCTTTCCAGGTGTAAGCTTATTAGTAACCTGTGAACCCATAACCCTTTACCTGATGCTGGTGACATTCCTGGTTCTGCATTTTCCATGATAAGCTATAGATCATTCCATACCAACAGTGATCACTTTTGCCCATTGCACAGTTCAGGGACAGAAATTGTAGAGAAGGGTTAAGGATCATGTGCAGCAAATTACTAACTTCTGCTTTGTGTTACACAGATCTTGGATGGGATTGTGTGACTGTTTCATTGGCTGTAACTCTGGTTTGCGGACTTCAAAGTTCACAAATAATCACATTTCAAGCCATTGTTGTGATCTGTTATCTCCCCACAAATAGACACATTACTTCCTGATTTCACATCTTGAAGATGTGAAATTGTGTTGTTGCTTCACTTTCTGAAGATTATATTCAGTCAATAATGCCAGACAGAGGTTTATGCCTCTTAATGTTTGGAAAATGCATGTTGATACAGAACCTGTCCTGCTATTAACATTTTAAGTGAATTAGAGTAATCTTTAAAACATGTTCATTGATTTTGGCCACTGCAGAATTATTGGGCAAAGAAGCTGAGAGGTATGAGTCAACACACACACACACACACACACACACATGCATACAGCATGCAAATAAAAAAAAATTGTTATTTCAAAATACAGTTTATCCACAGTGTATCTCCTCAATGGAAACACACCACTTAGCACAATAAGCCACCTATAAACAATTAATGCTTTCAACCACAACATGATGCCACCACTTTGATAAAGAAGCTACACCTCCTGAAGACACATAAACAGAGAATGGGACATGACGGATACTTGCAGGCCAGGTTTGTCATGGATTTAGAAGTAAAATAAGGGAAGAAAAGGGAATAGGAGTACAGGTAAGGGTCTACATTGACTTAATAGTACTTGCCTGAAAAAATATGCAAAATTAAGTAATGCATTGCTAGTATGCACATATCTTTTCAATGTAAAGGAAAGTAAATACATTATGTGTCTTATAGCAATAGAAGAACATCCTGGGATGTTACTAGGGTCCATGGAACTGCAATGTTCATTATATCCTGCTAAGAATATAACTGCTGGCCAACTTCCAAAGCTTCAGAGAACATGCCACAAGCCCAAACCATTTGTTAGCTCAATCTGAGCTGGTCAAAAAGGGAAGTTTGGGCACCAAGCCTTTCAGAGCTTTCCTGTTGCTGAAGAGCATTCCTGTTGTGAGCTTTCGAGGACTGATAGTTGGTCGATGCTGTTTATTTGCTGGGCAGATGAGTTCCCTTCAAGGGGTGGGGGTGGGGGACTCTCACTTTGCTTTTTATACCAGAAATTGTACTTTTTTTTGTAAAAGAATAATTTTAAAGCTAGGAAAACTTATTTTTAATGATTGTCACATGACTTAATTACTTTTAAATGGGAGCATCACTTTTGTGGTAAAAAGTTGTTAAAGACTAATTTAAAACTAGAATTAGGTAAAAGTTGTGCTATTTTACTTTTGGTGGTGGGCTAAGTGTTTAAAGTGTTTTAATGGGGCGAAATTGCTTTTTTACTACCCTGGGAATTACGCAGGTTTTTTGTCTTAACCGTGAAACAACCTGTCGATTCCTCAGTTCTTCCTTATTCCAGCTGCAAAAAGAAGAAAATTACTGAACAGCCTTTGCTATCACATCAGGCTGCTAAAGTGCCTCAAAAGCAGCAGCTGGGTGACTCTGCTGTGGCAATTTATAGGTTCATAAGTAATTACTAGACCAGCCGCCATTATAGGCCATTTTAAGCCTAACCAATTTCTCTTTTGGTGCTTAAATGTTATAACCTATTCCATTTGATATCACATTGGCCTTACCCTTCCCACGGTCGATAATGCTATATTGCCACTAATGAGAATAACTGGGATCATACCATAGATAATTTAAGGGGACCTCTGCATGGAATAAAGTATTTAGGAGCTGCTTCTTTCCATTAGTGGTACAGAGGGCAGGCCCGGGGTAAATTTTCTGTTTACTATCCATGGATCCAAGTTGTGTTTAAAAATGACCAGGGCTTTGTTTTATGTGGACGGGGAGTGTGTTCCAGAGTAGCACTATCCTATATGATATGTATCTGTCTTCCAAACCATTCTGTTGATACTGCAGAAGAGGTTTAGATCCCTAGAGCAAGTATTTCTGATACCATTTTACTTGCTGATGTGCAATAAATCCATCAGTATTGGATCTGAGGATATCTTGTATGCCAGACAGAGGTTATCTATTAGCAGTTTGCAGGATGTCAAGTATAGTGACAGGGCTTTGAGTTGGGCAATGTACAACACATTGATTAGGCTTTGTATCTGTGGACGTTCCAGTTGTTGCATATGTTTGGACAAATATGTGCCAAAGGGGGCATTATTGTTAATGACTGACCTACACAGGATTGAGAAAAAGGGGACAGTGACATCTCTAGACCTATATACAATGCCTTTGTTTATAATTCATGAAATATAGATGGACTTTCTTACGACAATAGACACATGTTGATCGAACGTTAAGCCACTGTCCACATAAGTTCCCATATCCCAAACAACTGGATCAGCTGTTGGGGGTGTATTGTAAAAAAGTGATAGTTTCCAAGGGCAAGGGGAGACGACTTCCTAAAGGATACATTAATGCATTTTTTGACATTTAGTTTCAGTCCATGATTTCAGCACCAGTTATTTATTTGGGACAAGACTTCCTGCAGAATGGGTAAGTCATTTGCGGAGTCAATGACTGCTCCTAGCTTGCAGCTATCTGCAAACTTAGTCATCTAGATTCCTTTGGTATTAGATTTTACTTCAGAGAAGTGGGTGCCTAACAGCAATTTCTGTTTTCTCAGACTATTCATCTTTTTCCCTACTCCCTCTGGTGTAGTCCCTACAGCCAGACTGGACTTGGAGTTAGAAACATTCTCTGTAGATGCTGGAGTGTCCTGCAGGCAGGGGAGAGCCACTCTTGCTGGTCTTTGGAGAAGATGCAGGGAATATCACTTTGCTTAGCCAGAATGCTATGCCTTTCCCTTAGGATGTCAAAAAGAAGCAAAAACTTAAGAAATATTTATTTTTCTTCTGTCTCAGTCACTTTGGATATGAATGATTTATTGGCTCTGGGTTCAGGCTCTTGAGCCTTACAGTTTAGCTGTTTCTGGTAAAAGAAAAAAGACTTTATTTTCTGAAGAGGTTCAAGTTTTTGAACCACAAAATGGTTATGAAGATACAAATTCTATTTTGTCTCCTCAGATTTGTGATTCAGTTTCAGAAGAAGAGTGTGGCTTCAGTCAGTCCCTTTGAAGGATTCTCATTCTTTGTAACTATTTCCTGAATAAATCAGTTGTTTCAGTGGGATCATAAGGATATTCCACAATCCCTGAAGAAGTATTATAACTTATTACAACTGGAGCTTCCAGAACCTACTCCATTTCCATCTGCTCTTTCTGTGTTGGTGGATGTTTTTGTCATAGTCTGCAACTTGCCTGACAACCAGTCTGCAGCTCCCAAGAAAGCATATAGATTGTGTAAAGTTCCCCTACATTTTCATGCAGTCATCCCAGACTTGACCCAGAAGCTGATGATTTCAATGAGCCCAGCTACTGTGATACTTTTGGTCAGTATCAGTGTGTCTGCTGACAAGTGAGGGAAAGCTTCCACCCCATAGCTATCCTCTCCCGAATCTCCAAAATCCAAGAAAAATGGTTTCATCTCCAGCTTATGCCTTTCCTAACTCAAAATCATCTCCTCACCCTAATCCAACATGGTTTCCGGCCTGGGCACAATACTACAACAGCTGTCATCTCATTTTTAGACACAGTCAATCGCACCCGAGATTCCAGGGAAATAGTATCCACAGTGCTTCTGGATCTCTCGAAAGCATTTGATACTGTTTCCCATACCCATGTTTTGAGCCATCTCTCAAACCTAAATGTCTCTCCTGTTTCTCAAGCTATCTGCCTGACAGATCTCAGGCTGTAAAATGGAAAAAAAAGTATCTCTCCTTTTCTCCATAACCCCCCCAGTGTACCTCAAGGATCCATTCTTGGACCAATGCTGTTCAATATCTCACCTTCGATAACCATATCGCCACAACAGTCAGGAAATCCTTCTATGTGGCACACCTCATCACTAAGGGCTTTTCATCCACAAAAAAGGAGGTCATTCTCCCACTATACTCATCCCTCATTAGACCCATTATAGAATACAACGCCCCGTTTGGTATGTACCTCTCAAGACATCTGCAACAACTGGAAAGACCGCAGAAATACCTCACTAAAAGAATCATAGGCCTAAAGCAGATGCCCTACGCTGACCGCCTTAAAAAACTCCAGCTATACTCTGTCACATATCGTGTACTCAGAGGCGATCCCTGCTTAACATACAAGGCCATGTCAAACCCAGAGTTGTTGCAATGCTACACTTAAAGAAATCCCAATCCCTCAGAGCCACACGGTCCAGGGATCTAAACCTTGTCATCACAATAAACATCACAATAAACAAAACATGCTGGAGGGATTGGTTCCTGACCCAAAGACTCCCCAGACTCTGGAATAGGTTGCCCATACATGTCAAGCAGAGTGCCTCTTTGGCCCACTTCAAAAGGAACCTTGACGATTGGATGGGAGAAAGGAAATTCACCCCGGGGATCACGTCGGTCGCCTTGCTAGACAGGGGTCCAGGGAAGTAAATAGACTGGGAAGAAATAGCCAGGGAATTGTTATGGCTAGGCTTGTATAGGCCCTAGGGCTGAATGCCTAGTACCAACCTATGAACCTTTGTATCTTAAGTTACTACCCACTGTTTGAAATATGTTTATGATTCTGCTGCTGCCACTGGGACTGTTATGAGGGGATTTGTTTGGCTGCATTCTGAAAACCTTCCAGAAAATGTCAAGAATGAAATTTTGATATATTTGAAGATGTACATAGTCTTGTGTGTTAGTATTAAGTTAATAGTTTTAGAGGTGTATTGGGGATATGCTTGATATTTTTTTGTTTGAGAGCTTTCAATAAAACAAAAAGTTTTGTAGATGTGATATAGACTCAAATGAATATGACAACTGTTTAAATGACAAACTTGCCAAATATTAGTGTATGCCTGTAACACAAGTAACACAAAAGCTGGAACTAGATACTTAACAAAAAAGCTGTTGCACATAAAAGGTGTGAATAATAGCTTTTTAACATAGTGACGCTTTCTGTGTTATCTTTAAATGTTAATGGTCTCTCAAATATATACAAAAAAAGAGTAGTGAACTATATTAAAACTGTAAAGTGCAAGTAACTATGCTACAGGAGACAAATTTGGAAAGAACTGAACATGTGAAAATAATCAGCTTTCAGCAGAGAATATTACTTATAGGTGGGGACTGGAATTTGATTTGCAGCAATGAATATGTGTTTGGGGGGCCCAAAAGGGAAATATAACAAAGGAGGGTAGATTTTTGAAAAATGTATGAAAATGTTTGGCATGGAATATGTGAATTAGCGTTGTCGCCTCACAGTAAGACGTTGTCCTGTTTGATTCTCAGCTAGAGCGTCTTCTATGTGGAGACATGCGTGAATGGGCGTACCTTCGTTGAAGGTTGTGCGTCAGGGATGGCAACTCGACACGTAAAAATCTACTGCCAATCATTAGTGGACCGGACTTCCGCTGTGGCGACCCCTAACTGGGAAAAGCTTAAAGACACAAACAATTGCAGGAGTTTGGAGTGAATTTACATATTATTTTCCAAGATAGAAAGACTGGGCTAGGCTAGGCAGAACTTAAATTTCACATGAACATGTACATTAAATTGAAAGTTTTGATACACATCTAATAACTATTTCAGATCATGTGCCAACAATAACAAAAATAAAAATGTAGGGTAATGAAATAAAAATGAAACACTGATACTTTCCCATCTATTTGTTGAAAAGGGAGGAATTTAAGGAATGGCTAGTAGAAATTATTTGGGAGCTGTTAGAGAAAATAGAAATTGCTTCTGAAAATATAGCGAGGGGTGGGATAAAATTAAAGTGGAGTTTAAAAGTATGGTGGAAATAAAAGCAAGAGAGATATGATTAAGAAGTAACAATAATTATTTAGAGGGAATTACTAATGGTAAAGTAATGCAGAACAGGGAGAATCACACAGAACAAGAATAGAAGCAATTGCAGAATGCTAAACAGAAAATAATGGTTACCTTGAAAATATGCATGGATTTAGAAAGATTGCTGTTAAGCAACTGTTTTTTGATAACTACAGAGCACAAAAACTTTTAGCACAACAAATGCTATTCTGTCTCCCATCTCTAAACTCCTAGAAAAATGTATCCATTTGCAGCTCCTACCTTACCTCTCAGACAATCACCTGCTGACTCCAACTCAGCATGGCTTCAGACCCGGCCATAGTACTATGACAGCCCTCCTCTCCTTCTTAGAAACTATAAATAAGGCCCGGGACTCTGGACACATTGTTTCTACCCTGCTACTGGACCTCTCAAAGGCCTTTGACACTATCTCTCATAAACTACTCCTAAATAAACTCTCCCAACTTAACTTATCTCCTTCCTCATTAAACTGGTTTTCTAGTTACTTATCTAATAGATCTCAAGCAGTTAAATGGAAAAAAGCCACCTCCTCATTCCTTAACACCCCAACTGGGGTCCCCCAAGGTTCCATATTGGGTTCTCTTCTATTCAACATCATCATAAATGACTTCCATAATTCTATCCCATTCTCTAATATTATTCAGTATGCAGATGATTCAACTATTATCTGCTCTGCCACATCCATCCCTGTACTCCAAAAGCTTACACAAGACGCATTCTCAATCACTGAACAATGGATGAAAAAAAAACACCTAGCACTAAATGCCTCTAAAACCAAATTAATGGTATTTACTCCTTCTAAACACGTCTCTGTCAATACAAACTCTCTTTTAATCACTAGTAACAACAACACATCCTTGGAATTGGTGCCAGAGGCTAAGTTACTTGGGGTTCAAATTTATAGTCAGCTTAAATTCAACTCCCACATACAACTTAACATAAAAAAACTCATCAAAAACTAGGCATGCTCTACCGACAAAATCGTTTCCTTACACCCTCTACTAAAATCACTCTCACATTCCTGATTCCCTCTCTTCTTTATAGAGCCCCACTCCTGACTAACCTACAGTCTTCCCTCAAAACACAACTTTTCTCATGCTACAATAAAATAGCCAAATTCGCTACTAGTCTTAAAGCATCTACTCACCATTGTTCTTCTATCCACAAACTAGAATGGCTAGAACTACCCAACCAACTCATCTATTCTCAACTTATTCTTGCTCATAAGCTCATTTTCAAACCCTTCCTTTGTCCATCTCTTTCCTCTGCCTTTAAAATGCACATCTCCAACAGAGTACTCAGAACTAATAACCAAAACCTAATTGAATTATACAAACCAATATGACCCCCAGGTAAAAATCTCCTATCCTATAGTCTAGCACGTCTCTGGAACTCCCTACCTCCAGCTATTCGTACCACTTTCAACCACTTTACATTCAAAAAATCCCTTTACTCTCATCTACTAACCCAGTGGGAATACTCTTGCACCCATCCTTCATAAATCAAGACTGCCTTTACCTCTTTCCTCCTCCATACCAACAAGAATTCAAGACTGCCTTTACCTCCTTCCTCCTCCTTACCAACAAGTTCCTTGTTTCTGCCTCTCCTAAAATATTACTTTGTATCCTTTAGCTAGCTACCTAACTCAAAATGGCTTTCAGTATCTCTATTGAAATGTTTCCATTTTCTAGTCAGTTTCATCAGTAATGTCACCTAAATGTTATACACTTACTATATAATTTTGTAAATACTGTAATATGAATTGCTTTTATAGTATGTACCATCTGTAATGTTCTTCACCAGTATGATGCTTAACTATGTATTTTGCAAATATTGTAATACATATCCAAAAACTATGTAACCTTGTTTCTGGAGCTTTTCTCCCCAGGACTCCATTGAAAACGGGTTCATCTTGGCCCAATGGACTATCCTGGTAAACCAACTGCAAATAAATAAAAATAATAAATAAATAAAATGTCTATACAAAGCAGAGAAATATGTTATCAAGAAAAGGTACAGATTAAAATGTTTATGGAATTAAATAGTCCAAGGTTAGACGTAGATGAGTCTCAATTACTAACAGATGGGATAGGAGATGAGACAAAAATGGTGATGTATAACCAATCCACGGGAAAGTTCCCAGGTATAGATGGTATTCCTGTGGACGATTGGAGGCTAGGAAGGGAAAAAAACTGATTAAGATCTGGAAGATTTTGTTTAACAGTATTGTAAGATGAGGAGAAACACCAACATCCTAGAAGAAAATGGTGGTGGCTGTAATACCAAAACAGGGTAAAGATCCAGCTTCATACAGGCCCATTTCAGTCCTAAACCATGTTTATAAAGTATTTATGTCTATAATGGCTAAAAGAATGGCAAAGGTGATACCAAAATTGATAGATATGGATCAGTGTTGTTTTGTGGAGGGAGGCAAACATTTTACAACGTTAACAGAACATTGATGATCCAGTGGGAAGCAGAATGTTAGAAAATGCCAATGTTGTTAGTGTGTCTTGATGCAGAGAAAGCATTTGATACAATAAGTTGAGACTTTGTGAGCAGGGCAATGAAAACATTTGCTTTCCCTGGTAAAATTATAAGGTTGATTAGGAGGATATATGAAATGAAAATTAAAGTGGATAGGTTCCTTTCTGATAATTTAAGTTTGAGCAGTGGAATCAGGCAGGGGTGTACTCGTTCTTTTTTATTTGCATTATATTTAGAACCATTGACCAAGAAAATAAGGTACTCAGAAATTCAAGGATATAATTAGTATGGTAGTCAAGAAAAGCTGGCTGTACTTGCAGATGATGTTATTTAATACCTGATAAAACCAGAAAAGTACATTTCAGTGTTGTAGAACATTTTGAGGCAGTTTCAAATCTTTTCTGGATACAACATTAATTAAGCTAAAAAAGGCAATAGCTGTGAATTATGTACCCCACACAAATTGGTTCAGCAATATTTATGGGGACATGATAAAATGAAGTACTTAGGATTATGGATTAAAAAGGATTATGTTGTGGCAGCTAAGGATATGTAGGAAGAAACTAAACAAAAGATAATCCAAAAACTGAGAAACTGGAAGCTCTTTTATATGGCTATAGATAGCAAGATACAAGCAGTTGAAATGTTTTTAGTCCCTTTAGTTTTATACACAGGTCAGGCATATTTTTTATTAACCAGAGGAGAAGTTGTGGTAGCAATTAATAAAAAGCTGAAGGATTTTATCTGAGAGGGGAAGACAGCAAAAGTCAAGTGGGATAAGCTGATTCTTGAATAGAACAAGGAAGTTTAGGATTAACAGATTTGAAGGGGCATTTTAGAGCTACACAGTTTAGGCTCCTATACATAGCACCAGCAGAAACCTATAATTCAAAGTGTAAAAAGATTATTATGAATCGGGAGGAAACTCAAGAAACAAGGAGCGAATGGGATTTCAGATGCAGATCCTTAAGGAGAATAACAATAACCATACATAATATTAGATTTATAATGTAGCAGAAAGTATTATAAGAACCAAGCCAACACAATATTGGAGAAAGGAGATTCTGCTGATAGGGATGACTGCAAATAGGGATACAGTCAATAGGCAAGAGGGGGTTGGAAGTTATTGTCTAAACTGGCAAAAGAACCAAGGTATTGAGATCAAATAATTCAAGAGGGGAAAGGTAATAGAATGCGAAGAGGCCAGGAATTTGGTTGGACTGCAGGCTAGAGATTACCTTCCCTATCAAGGATTGATATCAGAGTATAGGCAGAGAAGAAAGAAGGAAATAGGCGGGATCCTAAGTGAAAGACCATCACTTGGAAAGTTTTTAGTAGAATCTAGTAGAGAACCTGTTGTAAAAAAGGAATAATTAGTAGAGCATGCAAAATGTTACATGATAACTATATGAATCAGTCAGAGGAGGTTAGAAAGGATTGAGAAGAGAGACTGGATAAGCAATTCACACACACAAAAAATAATGAGAAGATATATTTATGTCTGCCAAATATGCAGCAAAGTCTAGAAGAGTTGGTATTATTGCTTGGAAGCATTTACATAGATATGTTTATACCCCAGGTAGATTCCAGACAAATTTTCCTCAGGTAGACAGTAAATGTTTAATGAATTGGTAGACTTTAAAGATTCCCTCCAGACTAATCTGCCAGAGATACTGGGTGAGAAAATTGATTTAACTAAGGAAAAAAATTTTCGAGCTATGATACAGAATCGGAATTACCTAGACATAGTAAGGTCTAATTATGGTGGCTACCAAAAAAGCAGTTACTAGAAAATGGAAATCAAAGTCTAAATTAAACCAACTGTACTAGAACTAGTGAATATAGTAATAGAGATAAAACAACTAGAATTGGGATCTTTAGAAAAGGGTGGGAACAAATTACATAGAAAAAAATGGGAATTCTGGGAACAATATATGCAGAGGAGGAACAAGGTTTAAAAGAAGGCAGGATTTGAATGAGCTATGTAATGTTTGACTGACAATGACCGGATAGATTATAAGTGATATATAATGTTTAAACTACAATTATGTCAATATGGTTTGTGGTGTATAATGTTTGCAACTAAAATTATGTCAGTATAGTTTGTTTTTATTTATATAAATGTAAGATTGCCTATGCCACACGTGATAATTTAATAAAGATGTTTCTTGTTTAAAAAAATAAAGACGAATGAAATTTTGATCTCTCTCTTGTATAAGTATTAGTTGTTGCACCATCTGCTGCAGAGGTCCTCAAAATGTGTGATGAGAGAGGTAAGCTGATTCAATGAATCTCTTAGATTTTTCAGCCTTTCCTCTACAAATTTGAAAAGGGATTTAATGCTACTCCTACAACCTTCTTTAAAAAGCAAAATAAACAATCTCAACAAGCTTCTTGTAAGCAGACATTTAGAAAGCAGTGGCAGGGATGTTCCAAGAAAAAAGGAAGAACCCCCCCCCCAATTAAAAGACAGTCTTAATAAGTCTGAATGACTGTGTGTAGGACTCCACTCTCCTTACGATTCTGATAAAGCTTAATACTTCCATCTGTGCTTCCATTTTTGCCTTTGGCAGCAGATAATACCAGACAGCTGTGCTCTGAAAATAATCTATCAGGATTACAGATTGCATTTGGAGTCTGTCCTTCCTTTTCAAGAAATTCTCCCTTAGCTGCCAAACAAAGGTCCTCTTTTCCTGTCATTCAGTATCTGCTTTCTCAGGTGGTGATAGAAATGGTCCCTCTTTCTCATTTAGGAGAAGGATTTTATTCACGAGTGTTTCTGGTGTCAGAGAAAATATTCTTGGAGACCATTTCTGGATCTTACCTTTCTGAACCTGTTTATGATTGTACCCACATTCAAAATGTTATTCCATCACAACTTGTACCTCTTATTCTCATTTGAAATTTCTGGTGACCTTACATTTAAAATATGACTATCATCACATTCCTATAGATTCAGGTTTCAGACATTTTTTAAGGTTTTCTGTATCTAGATCACATTATTAGATCTCAGCATTACACATTGATCTGTCTACTTCTCCAGGGGTAATCAGAAAGTGTCTGTGATTTCCTTCTTTTGCTGTATTTAGAAAACATGTTTATCTTTGCATAGTCTTTTTCAAAGTGTCAGGAATCTGTCACCTGGCTAATGATCTCCAACACACACTGCGGTTCCTGGAGAGCATACACAAACCTTGTCAAGTCAGTCCTGGGTGACTCTTGGACACGTCATTTCAAAGATCTTTTCTTCTGCAGAAAAAAATAGATCTTTATCCTGGTCTCTTTCTGAGTTTTTCCATACAGAGTACTGTCTCAGCAATATAGTTTCACAGGGTTTTGGGTCTTAAGGCTTCTATGATTCTCATGGTCTTTCTTGAAAGACTCAACATGAGGAAAAATCAACGGTTCCTGAAATCTTTATGGTTATATCATCAACATCCCATGAAATTTCAGATTCCAGTTTTGGGGTTTGTGAAAAGGGAGACTTTTGTTTTTTGGTAACATCTCTGAATTTGTCAGAATCCAGGTCTGCATGTATGTTTCCCATCTGTAGCACAGTCACTCACAAGAGATTCCTCAGACTTTGCTTGGGGAACAGTGTCTATGGGGAAACAGGTGCAGGGTCTTTGGAACAGAAAAAGAACAAAGCAAATAAACATAAAGAGATGTTAGCACTTATAAACACTCTCAACTCTCTTAATCATTTATGGTCCCTGGGATCTCTACAAGAATTTACAGACACCACCACAGAGATGTGTTACATAAGCAAGCAGGGGAAAGCCAGATCTTACTCTCTGTGCAGACTAGCCATGGTAACCTGAAATATAGCTTTTCAGCACAGTCTCACTTGACACTTATCTCACATACCATTCAAGTAAAGCTTTGGTAGACAAGCTGCGAAGGACCAGGACAGACCCTCATGGATGGAAATTGAATAGGATGCCTTCCAAGAATTGTTCCAGCTGTGGAGAACACCTCAAATGGATCTTTATGCCTCCCATCACAACACTTAGTTGGTAAAGTTTTTTTCCATGACTCCATGCTAGAAGGCCTGGAAGACAGATATTTTTTCTTTTCTTTGGATAGGAATGTTCTAGTATGACTTTCCAGTAATATTCGCGGTCATTCTGAAGATTCAAAAGGATTTTCCAAAGATCATAGTGTTGACTCCCTTCTGGGCCAGGCAACAATGATTCTCCCATCTTTTGGAAATGGCAAGCTTCCTCACAAACTGGAACTACTCGTATAAGAAATGGGTCATTTGATACATCCTGACCCCACACAACTGCAAATGACTGCCTGGGTGATAGACCGTTAATACCTTTTAGGCATATATATTTTTTTTCTGAGGATGTACAGTAGGTATTAAAGGAGGCAAAGAAAACCTGCCAAAATCATACATTAATAATTAGAAAATGTTTTCTAGTTGGTGCCAATAAAAGAACCAGCACCCATTCAGGGCTATTTTTTTCTTTCATTCTACCGTACTTGTATGAGTTACTATCTTCTGGACTGATATAGTCCTCCATCAAGGTTCATTTGTTGTCATTTTAACATGTCTGCCCATGGATCCCCTCCTTTAATGCAATCTCACATGAAAATATTTTTGAACTGAGTGTTGCATACCACACTTGCTAGAAAACAGCTGACTCCTCCTTGGGATCTAAATTTTGTGTTAGAAAAAAACTAACTCTTGGTGTATTTGAACTAGCTCATCATGCTAACTTGAGGTTCTCAACACAAAAAACAGTGTTACTAATTTCTTTGATCTCTGCTAGCAGAGTATCTCAGTTGCAGGCTCTGATGGTGGGTCATTTTTGTCTCATTTTCCACAAAATAGGCTTTCCTTGCAAATTAAGCCTACATGTATGTCTAGAGTGGAATCTGAGTTTACTCTGAACTAGGCTATCTATCTCCCAATCTTCCTCTCAGAACCTAAAAATGAGTAATTATTATTCTTCATTCTCTTGATGTCCACAGAAAAGTCAGATATTAACCTGTCAGAATTAAAACATTCAGAAACTCTGATTTGTTATTCATTTTTATGAAGTTAAGAAAAAAGGGCAACATGTGACAAAGCAGACTGTCTCCAAAGGGTTGTCACATGCTATTTCCTTTTTTTATACCCACCACAACAATATATTACCAGGCAGGGTCAAGGCACACACTACCAGGGCCTTGGCTTCATCAGTGGCCTTTTGGAAAGGGGACGATTTAAGAAGTATTCAAAGAGAAAAAAAAACTTGGTTATCTGTATATACCTTTATAAAGAACTACAAAGTAGATTCCTTTTGCAAGTCTAGAACAGGCTTTTCTAGGACTTTCTCCAGGGGTTCCTAGACCATCATCCTTCCTCCTCCTAAGCAGTATACGCCATAGTACTCTACCCATATATCTAAGGCCACTGCAGCAGTGATGAACTGATGAAGATATACAGTTGTGTAAATAAACTTATATTAACAATAGATATTTGAATGATCAGTGCTTCAGTAGTCACTCCCTCTCTTCACCTCCCCTCTTTTTTGGTACATTTTTGTGTTGTCAGAGTGAGGACTTTTGAATTTTATTTACCTAGCTTTTACCTCTTTTAGGGTGCTAGCCTCCCTCAGTTGGCATGAAAACTCTGAAGGGCTTGCTGCCAAAACCATTGATTTTCTTCACCTCTCTTTTCAAGCTGCCAATGGTTTTGGCAAGTGGAAGGTGCTCTTAAGTTCTGGAGGCTGTCTGGCTGTTACGTCTTGTGCAGGATGTAACCCATATAGCTAAGGATACTGCAATCATTTGAACATCTATTGTTATGGTAAATTTACTTGCACATCTGTACCTTAAGGCCCTTGCTTGTTTGACTATGTATATTTGGTGCATTGTCTTATGATAAAACTATGTCTTAAGATAAAATTACTTACATATTAATCTGAAGAATCTGTATGAGTGTGAAGGTATATGTAGTCAATTTAACTGGGAATGGAATAGGTGGAGATAAGAACCTTACTTAAATGCAGACATGGGCAGCAAAGTAGGGTAGTTAGAAGAAAATGAAGGAAAATATCTTTTAAGATGTGCATTTGTAATTATATCCTTATTTTCTCCATATAATTCGTTACATGGAATGTGCCACTGTTATGTATATCTCAAAGCCCAATATAGTGTGTAGTACAGGACTTTTTACAAACTACTTGTTAACAAAGTCATCTGGTGGGGGTATGCTAGCTGTTCCAGTCACTTGTCTTTTACTTTGGCAGGTTATGATTTGCTTGCATCGTTTTAGTTTTTTGGAATCCTCTGCTGTCCTAGATTCAGGCATGCATATCTGAGGCTACTTTAGTAGATCCCAGAAGTGCCATTGGTTTAGAAGGGTCAGTCTGAACTCTGTTAGGAGCAGATATTTTGTTTTACCTTTGATAAAATATTTTAATTCAATTAACTGTTTAATCTTATGTTGTCAGTTTTCATTCATTCCTCAACAGTTGGGTTCAGATCCAATCCTCTGATCTGACTTGGCCATTATTTTAGCTCGTGATCACCAAAAAATTCTCGAGCTCCTCCATTACCCATAATGCACCAACCCCTAACATACCTCGAATCTGGTTTGCCGCTTTCACATTATGATGTGGTCACCTTGAGATCTCGAGCATTTAAGAATAGAGATAAATGTATTTCTTCCTTTTTTGTTCCGTATAACATTTAATAGTTTTCTATTTATAAATCCTTCTGGCTTTAAGAAGTGCCAGAAATGCAGGCACAAGTTGCCTCTATCAGATGCTTAAGTTTTGTGTGTATACTGTCTGGGCCCAGACCATCTTCAGGTAGACTGCTCCATCTGCAAAGCCTTTAATACGCGAGCAGTGGTGGATAGGAAGAATAAATTACTCCTGAAAGGTTTACTAACGTCATCTTTTTCAGAAGCTATTTCTGGGGGCTCAATCCCCCAAATACAAGACAAGTCTTCAAGGTCTCCGGGGTCCTTAACTCCCTCGTTTGATCATATCGTCTTGTCGATATGAATTTCGAGTTTCTTGAAAACTCAATTAACTGACATAGATATATATATATATATATATATATATATATATATAGAGCTATATATATATATATATATATATATATATATATATATATATATATATATATATATATATATATATATATATATATATATATATATATATATAGATATATATATATATATATATATATATATCTTTAGCTATATATATGGTGGGGGCATAGGTACTCTCATCTGTCCCTGATTTTGCAGAATGTGTGTGATCTTGCCTCATATATTCAGTTATATATTTGTTTATTGAAATAAATAAATAAAATAAAAGAAGGACGATATTGTCCCTGATTTTGATCCTTTGCCCCTCTTTTATTTTTATCATTCTCCCTGATTCTTGAGCTAAGAGATTGTGAGGTAACTGTGTGGGGGGGGGGGGTTGCAGTAGGTTGCTGACTATATTCTGATAGCAGTGAGGTGAAACAACACATTCCTCTGTGGCAGTTATTTATGTAATCATTAGTTTGATCATAGTCACATGTCCGAAGTTATAGTTACAGTCATAGAAGTGGCTATAATTGATGGTTGCGTGTGTGATAAATTATTGTGGGCAATTATTATTTTTGTTTTATTACATTCTGATATCCAAGGTATATGCATAATTAATGTGGCTTTAATTGCTAGCTTTAGTGGATGTTGGTTGAGCTGTAGCAGTCTGGGCAGGATATGTGTTATAGCAGCTGATTATCAGCACAGCGGTACATTAAGTAGCATTGCTGCCTCATAACATTTGGTTCTAATTGTTGAGTTTTTGGCTGTGATTCCTTCTATGTGGAATCTGCATGTACTTCCTGTATGTGTATAGTTTTATCCAGGTTCGCTGGTTTCCTCTCCCAGGTCCTCATGTGTATTATGTATGCTTGTGGCCATTTGTAATTTTACATTCAACCCAGTCTAACAATAGAGGGCTACACAGAAGGTAACTATCTTTTTGGAGTGGTGGGAGGCAAGCACTATTTCTAGACATGAAATAGGCTTCACCTAGAATGATGCCACAATACAGTGATAAGATGATCAGCTTTAATAATTGGCTTAAATTCTGGTGTCATTCAAAGGGGATCCAATGTCTGTCTGCCTGGGATGACATGCTGGACAAGCCACGCTGCGTCGCAAGGGACGGCTTGCACCTGTCACCCCTAGGCTTCTGGATATTGGCAAAGGCTCTTGCCACCCCCATAGTGCCTTTTTTAGGCAAGGCTCAAATTCTACCTACCACCCTAGAACACAAAAAAGTAAAAAAACTAAGGGTAATGCTGCTCAATGCCAGAAGTCTCAATCTCAAGATGCACGCACTCGAGGCCCTTCTCAGTATGGAGAACATCGATGTCTGTGCTGTGACAGAAACCTGGTTCAAGGCTCCTGAGAGCACCCCAGCACTAGCAGGTTTCACCTCATATCATGCGTCCGCCCCAAAATCCGGACAACACCAAGAAAGGAGGGGTGTCCATATTCATAAAGGACACCCACACCTCAAGGTTGGTGGCAACGCACGATGCATCGGAGACCATCCAGGTGCAATTAACCATAGGCAAGACTGCTCTGCAATTTGTAGCATGTTACAGGCCACCCTCTCAAACTCAGGAACCTCACATGGCCTTCCTGAAAACAATGGAGGGGATAAATGTATTTCCAAACACCATCATACTAGGTGACTTCAACTACCCTAATATAGACTGGGAACACTACTCAAGCCCAAACACTCTAGCCCAAAGGTTCCTGGAGTTCATAAACTCAAATGCCATGGAACAACTAGTCACCATCCCCACAAGAGGAGAAAACATACTTGATCTCATCATCACGAACATGGGATCACAATGTTCAACACCGGAAGTATACCCCTCACTGGTGAGATCAGATCATAAACTAATCTCGCTGGAGGTCCTCATCCCGCTCCCACCTGAAATAAAAAAGACCACAGTGAAAAACTTCTCAAAAGCCGACTTCACACTTCTAAAAACTAGTGTGGTCTCCTTTAAGGCCCCTGAGCCAGTGGTAAACATTACTCAAACCGCTGAATCACTTACAAATGCCTTCTACCAGCACCTACAGGACTGCATGGATCAGGCAATCCCAAACAAAACTAAGACTCTTTGTACCAAAGGCAAGCATCCAGTCTGGTGGACCCCAGCCATAAACAAGCTCTACAACAAAAGGAGGAAGCTACTACAAGATAGAGCAAAATCATTGAAAGGTAAGACACCTTTGATCATTATAAGTAAAATCTAAGAGCTCTCATAAAATCATCCAAGGCAAATTTTGAGAGAAAAATCGCCAAGGACTCAAAAGACAATCATAAGGCCTTCTTTAGCTATGTTAGAAACCTAGGAGGAAACTCCCAGATATGTTCAGAATTAGTTCAAAATGATGTGAAGATTACTGAACCTACACACATTGCCAACATACTGGCTGACAGGTTCAGTGCAAACTTCTCCCCTCCAAAAGGAGAGATATCTATACCAGAGGATTGTAGCCCCCCAAACATCTCCAACGCCCAGGTGAGAACTGCTCTCTCCAAAGCAAAAAACACAGCATCCATGGGACCAGATGGTGTCCCCGGCTGTGTGCTCCATGAACTCAATGAGGAATTAAACCCGCAGTTAGGACAGCTGTTTAATCTTAGCCTCACCTCAGGATACGTACCCAAGGAGTGGCGCACGGCGACTGTGGTCCCACTTCACAAGAGCGGTGCCTCCACCGACCCTGGAAATTACCGTCCCATTAGCTTAACAAGCCTGATCTGCAAAGCCATGGAGAGGATCATAATGGAACTCATAAATAAAGACATAGGGAACTTGCAGACTTTGGATCCAACCCAGTTTGGCTTTGTCAAAGGCAGATCATGCCTTTTAAACTTGGTTGACTTTTTCGAGACAGTCACCAAGGCCATTGATGAGGGAAAGGCAGTCCATACAGCCTACCTTGACCTGGCAAAGGCCTTCGACACAATACCCCACTCAGGTATCATCGAAAAACTCATCAGCTTGAATGTAAACCCATACATCACAAGATGGGTTGCAAACTGGCTAAGTGACAGAACCCACAGGGTCAGAGTTGCTGGAGCCATGTCAGACTCAAAGCCTGTCACAAGTGGTGTCCCACAGGGCTCGGTCCTGGGTCCACTCTTGTTCGGCATCTACTTTTCTGAAGTACAAGCAAACACAGGAGGGTTATGGCTGACAAAGTTTGCAGATGACTGCAAACTGGGCCATAGTAGAAAACACATCTGACACAGATATCCTTCAGAAGGGCCTCACAGAAACGGATAACTGGTGCCAGAGCCATGGCCTAAAGTTAAATGCCAAGAAATGCATAGTCATACCCTTCGGGAAAAACAAGGTTACCCCTAGCTACCATATAGGTGGCAATCCACTGAGCACAGAAGAAGTCATCAGGGATCTGGGGACCCAGGTTGACAGTAGCCTTCGCTTGACACTCATGTTGCTAAAGTAGTTAGGAAAACCTTCTACATTGCCCACCTGATCATGAAGGGATTCACATCTAGATCAAGGGAGGTCATCGTCCCCTGTACTCATCACTCATTAGACCTATGATTGAGTACAATGCCCCTTTCGGAATGTATCTGACCAGACACCTGCAGCAGCTGGAAAGGCCCCAAAAGTTCCTCACCAAAAGGATAAAGGGTCTCAAAATATGTCTTATGCTGCCCGACTGAAAGAACTCCAGCTCTATTCAGTCTCATACCGCTTGCTCAGAGGTGACCTGTGCCTGACATATAAGGCCATGTCAAACCCTGATTTGATGAATATGCTTCACCTCAAAAATCTAGATCCCTCAGAACCACAAGGGCGGGAGACTTAAACCTTGACACGGTTATTAATAGAACGTGCTGGAGGGACAGATTCATCACCCAGAGACTCCCTATGCTGTGGAACAAAATCCCGGTACATGTGAGGCAGAGCACCTCGCTGGCCTTGTTCAAGAGGAATCTTGACCAATGGATGGGGGATCGCAGATATACCCCAGGGATTACTTCAGTGTCACTGCTTGACAGAGGCACAGCAAAATAATAGGCATAGTTTTATTCAAACTAAAGGGGTGGCGAAAGCCAAATAACTATGGGCTAGGCTTATAAATGCCCTTGGGCAGATAGCCTAGTATGAACCTATGAACCTATGATTTATATATCTTTGTAAGCATCTGTCATCTCAATTTTCACTATTTCTAGACATGATTATATATCATTGTAAGCATCTGTCATCTCAGTTTTCTGAGAACTATTATTTTGTTAGCTTTGAAAATTAAACTTGGATAGAACTTATTTTCCCTTAAAAGAAAAAAAAAAGTCTGAATTTCTTTCCTTAGTTATATTTTTGTTTGGGCCATCATTGAATGGAAAGATTATAAAAAAAGCTCTTAGGATGCATCTCAGAGCATCTAAAACACTATGACTTCTGGGATCTAGTGGACTCCAGACCCTTGGCTTAATTCATTTACTTTATTCACACCTGTGCAGTCTTGCCTGGTTAGATTGTGTTTTAAAGGATGGAGGTTTCATGGATGAGGGGTATATAGTCCATGAAATGACTATAATGAGTGTGTACAGAGGCAGTCTGTGGTTGAAAGTGATTAACTCCATCTGTTGTTTGATCACAAATTATGGTCATTCACCTGTCATGATTGATAAACTCCAACCCATTTCAATTAGCTCCACCAATTCAGTTGCTTGCTGGAACCTCACCATGCTTTGAAGTCACCAGCTGCCACTGTCATAACTTTAGCTGCTTGAAAGCATGGCATTGTTGTCACAGCATGCTCTAGTCAGTATATATGTTTTCAGTGATCTATGTAGGGGGTTTATTTCTGATCTAAAGCCGAATCAGTAGAAGAAAAGTATATGCCATTACTGTGTTCTGTACTCTGAGCAGAAGTTCAAAATAGCATTCTCAATGTAAACAGGGTGTAATGAAAAATGTCAGACTACATCAGCGAACATTTTACACATTACAGCCGAGTGCACCTTCAGGCTTTTCTACACTTACCTCCTATTGAAACCTCTAGGCGTCAAATATTGCCTGTTCATATTTGCATTACTGATTCCAAAACTATGCTATATACAAGATATCAGAAAATTTCATCTTAAAGCATACATGATGGCAAACACAATTGTATTGATATTTGACCTCTGTCTAATGCAGCTAAAGAGATATTGAATATTATTTGTATACTGTTTATTTGTATTGTAATAACTTTCATATTTATTTAAATATATCAACATTCAGGTAACACAGACAGAACTGAAAAGCCCCATATGAAAACTCACAGCTGTATGAAGAAAATCCTGCTGGCAGTATGTGTCTTGCTTGAATGGTTATTGAGGGATATCATAAGCTGTTTATACAACATTACAAAATTAATATTTACTGCCTTTAATTTGGCTTATAAAATCCAGTTTAAGGCATCACATGAATGCCACTAATGTAAAGATTAATTTATCCGGAATACTTTGCCATTTACAGTTTTTAGTACCACTTATGGTTCCAGAGATATGAATATTTGAACTGTAAGGTGATAACTTCATTTTTTTAAAGGTTCAAGCCACACCCACTGATAGTTAAAAGTACACACTCAGAGCTGTACTACAGAGAATTAGTTAATTATGCATCTTTAGTCTGTATCTATAAAAGACCTTTATCTCTGTCTTAAAGAGTTCATTATGAAACTTTGAGGAAGTAACAACAGGATGATTGGCTACTGGGGCCTTCTTTGAAAGTCTATAGCTCTGACATCTTTGAGGCTCCATCGCAAAACTTTCAGGTAACATCCATAAGGTATTCAACTACAAAATACTTTTTTGGAATACCAAAGCCACACAAGAACAGAGAAGACCTACCTTATAGACCGGTGGTAGCAAGTGGAGGTTCCCTTACTGAAGCCACATCCATGTACCTTGATTACTTGCTGAAACCTCTATCAGAAAAGAATAAGTCATACATAAGAGATTCAATGGATTTTTTGAAGAAAATAAAAAACTTTACAGTGGAAGCTGACAGTATTTTGGTAACTATTGATGTGGAATCCTTGTACACGGTGCTCCCTCACAATTACTGTCTAACAGCAGCTATGGAGTCTTTTAAGAAACATAATCAGGGTACACAGGCACAACTGCAAAAGTTAAGCAAGCTCATTAATCTTGTACTGGACTTCAATTTCTTTACTTTCAATGGCAAACACTACAAACAAAAAAATGGTATAGCAATGGGGGCTGCCATGGCTCCCAGCACAGCTAACATAGCCCTGGGCAAATGGGAGGAGGACTTTGTGTTAAACAACACAGACTACATGCAGCATATCACATACTACTTACATTTTATTGACGATGTCTTTATTGTGTGGGAAGGTGACACCTTGCAGCTTGGAGATTTTATCACTTACCTCAATCAAACAACCCCCTTCCTGAAGTTTACCTCTTCCCATAGCTGTACTTCAACCACTTTCTTAGATATGCAGATTTCCAAGGACACCAACAATAACAGAATCACCACTGATCTATTCAGAAAACCAATGAGGGTTAACTTATTACTCCACAGTAAAAGTCTACATCCTACAAAAACGAAGTATAATGTAGTGAAATCCCAAGGCTATAGATTAGCTCGAATTACCACAGAGATGGAACCATTTTTGAGAAACCTGAACAACTTAGAGAATGATTTTCTAGTGAGAGGCTATGAAAGTCAGATGTTAAAAAACATCCTGGAACCCATTATAGAACTGAAAAGGACTGAAGCACCTTCACTCAACCTCCCCAGTAGAAAAATGTTAAGTAATCCCACAGAGAATAACAAATGCAAAAATAGCTGCATCCTGACATACACTTTGGATTATCACAGTATCAAAAATATTATTGAAGAAAACTGGGACATTGTCACAGGAAACCCTTTTCTGATTAACATCTTAGGTGAAGCCCCATCATTTGTTTATAGGAAGGCCAGGAATATTAGAAGTTTTGTTGAATTTAAACCTAGACCATGTGAGAAAAGCACTAAAAGATGTGAAACTAATTGTAAATTTTGTATATTTATACAGCAAGGTGATAGTTTTTATTGCCCTTATTTAAAGAGGATCATTAAAACCAGTGCAGGGGGTGACTGTAACACTAAAAAAATAATTTACAGGGCACAGTGCAATGAATGTGATGCATTCTATGTGGGCAAGACTGTAAATAAACTCAAGCGAAGGATTTCATGTCATCTGTCAGAAATCCGCTCTGGATGTAAAAATAATGCACTAGCCAAACACCTTTCTCTTCATAAAAGACACACAGGTTTTAAGTTCCAGATCCTGGATCGCATAGATATGGGTGATCTTGAAGGAGACATCCTGAATATTCTGGAGAAACATGAACTCATGTGGCAATTAAAGCTGAACTCTTTTAGAAAGCCTGGACTAAACTACTAATGTTCAATTAAAAGTGCACTGTAACTTAGAAAATTGCCACATTGTTTACATGACTAATTGTATTTTATTTTATTTTTTTCTACAAATTGGTTTTAAATACCATTTTAAATCATTTGAAATTTAAGTGTATATTTTGTTTCCATCATCATA
Source organism: Protopterus annectens (assembly GCF_019279795.1). NCBI lineage: Eukaryota > Metazoa > Chordata > Ceratodontiformes > Protopteridae > Protopterus > Protopterus annectens. The sequence continues at coordinate 927,836,853 of NC_056746.1, forward strand.
CATACGTTTTTTTTATTTTTATTTTTTTTTTCTGGTTCTCTTTTTTCCACTTTATTCAAAATGATTGTAATAACAATACTAACTAATTATACAATTATATAGGTTTTTAGGGTTCTTGTACACAGACCTGAAGAAGTCTAGAAGGACGAAAGCGATCTTAGTTAACAATAGGTTATGAAACTAGAAACTGATTTTTACATGCAAAATGTATATGTATATATTTATATATAATTTTTGATCGCAAAATGAACTAAGGTTGATATATTTCCAGCCATGTAGTATATTGCCTTGTATAAAATCACAGACTTAATAATCTACTTAATAATTTGGTTAAATAAGATGTACCATTAAAGTACATAAGGGCTATATATTATTATGACAGCTACTAGGTAGGGCAGGACCAGCTCGAATGTCACACTGATGGGGGAAGGGATGTGAATTTAACATGTGTACCAATAACACTTTGTTTTACAGCACAATAAACCACTCCCATGCCTGATAAAAAGTATATACATATTTAGAAAGCTTGTGAGGAAATTATTACTCTATTTTTGTTTTACTTGGATCGCTTGTCTGTGTACTTAATAAAGGATTTTCGACTAGAAACAGACTGCCTGCCTTGCTTGGATTACTTTCGAATACTTAGTAATGCTGTAGAATTATATATTTTCTATTATTACTTTTTGACTTGACGAGTTTACGTTTGCTACTTCTACTACTATTGTCTGATCTGATTAATATACAGTGATTAAGTAGAAATATATGGACTGAAAATCTTCCACACAGAGAAGTTTCTTACACTGTTTTTTTTTTTTCCAACTACAAAACATACATACAATGCAATTGTAGCCACAGAACTTCCAGTATAGTGCACTTTAATTTGATCCCACAGCATTAGCTGGTTGAAAGCATGACATAGCCACATGTTACAAATGAAAACATAATATATTGTTTTTTCTGGTGAAATAAATTGGGTTTTTGCTTTTGATGTAGTGATAACACTAAAGAAGTATAGTAGCCCATTTTATTCTGCTAAGCAACGGTTCAGCATAACAAGAACAATGAAAGTTTAATGCAAAATGATAGTGTGTTTCAGTAAAAGTTTTGGGTGCCTATCTATGAAATGCTATATCTCATTCTCACATTCAAATTTCACTTCAAGGTAACTTCAAACTTCAAGGTATTACAATGGGGCAAACAGCTAGAAAATGCACCCAAGACTTATATATCCTGCAGTCAAGAATTTATGTACATCTTAATGATTGAGATGACTACATACTCTCAACCTCTTAGTGCAAGAAATCTGGACAAAGCCTGGCAAAATGGGGGGACAAAGGCCCAAAAATACGGACATATTTTAAATATTACTCTTAAAAACTTAGAAAGTTGCTAGAGTAACATGTTTTGTTTTAACATACATTTTCTGAAGGGTTTGAAGTGTGAAACTCAACAGTTGAGAGGTATGCTTTAAATGAATGAAAGGGAGCATTGTAGTCACAGCATTTTCCAAGTTAAAAAACACTGTTTCTGTAGAAACATACAGGTTTTTAACGAGAACATTGTCTTCATATCTTCTTCATATTAATTTTTATCCACCCTTTTGTGCAGAACTCAAAGATCTCCCACATGCAAGCCAAGTATAGAACCTGTCTGTGACAACAAAAGCCCTTTCAAATGCTGGATTTCTTAGCTGTATATGGAATACTATATGTCGATTCACTGAAAGCAGTTCACATTAAAAAATTAGGAATTTCTAATAAGATACTTGGGTTCAGAATATTCTCAAGAATGCCATTCTGTCCACAAGGACTCCACCACCTGTCCTTCATCATTTACATGACATAGACTTCCTTTATAAGTACCCAGAGTGTAAACTTTACTCTTTCCACAATAAATGAAATACTGTCTTCACTGGTAAAATAAAAACATTTTTTTTTTGCTTCTGATTCGAGGATGACCTAGTACACATATATTCTGGATATTAGTTTCACTTGCCCTTGCAAGCAGTGGTCAAACAGCCCCCAAGTGGAACTGGGTATAAATCAAGTATAGTGCCAAATGGTGACAACAAAGGCCCTTTGAAATGCTTGATGTGTTAACTGTATATAAGAGACCATGTGTCCATTCCCCTAAGACAGTTTACAACAGAAATTTCAAGGAATTTTAATATGATAACTGGATACATTACATACACACACACACTCACACACACACACACACTGTTCTGAGAGGGTGACCCCTATGACTGAGAAGGCATCACATAAAATTATGGCAAAATTATGGCAATGCTGCTGTCTGACACATACTGCTCCCAATGATCCACAAGGAAAGTATTTAAAAGTGATGATACAACTACTCTTTGCACTCATGTATCATCTGCCCCCCCTCAAAAAAATAATAGCCACATTCTGTATACTTCTGATGAATCACTGAGAATGAAAAACAACATAGCAGTCATGGTAATATTTCAAATTGTTGTGATGTATACACTTTCCCTCAACAAGCCATATATTTTTTGAGTGTGATCATGTAACAACCCTATTGTTTCATATACATCATGGCTCCTCGCACTTATCCCAGTTGATATCTACTTTCAGTGTACATCTGTAATGTTTACTCACTCTTACCCCAGTTGACATCCACTTTCAGTGTACATGTGTAATGTTTAGTTGTAAGGAAAGTGAAACAAACAATGACCACAGGAATTTATTTAAATCTGTTATTCTTCATCACATATGCACAACCACCCCCCATCTCGCCATATCAGTGATTGTTTTACATGAATGTTGTAGTTACTTACTTTCCTCCCAAACAAGATGGCCAGTTTCTCTCCACATTTCTGATGTGTGATTTGAAGAAAGTGAAAAGCATGGATACGTAAATAATGAATCTTGACTTGCTTATGGTCACATACACTGTCATTAGATTAGCATGATCACATTAGTGTCATGTGTTTCACACATACCCTGCCTGTCTACCCTCAACAGATAGCCTCTTTCAGCATGCCCATCTGATGTCCATCCAGGCTTACAAGTCACATCCAATGCTGATAGCATCCCAATGAGCAGTCACTGTCTCCACAGAGTTTATTAGACAAGTAGGAGGTGGAAATGAATGGCATGCTTCCTTCTGTGTGTCAAGTTGTTATAAAAATGAAAGAAAAATTATTACATTGGTATATTTCAACATGTTCTATTTGAAGTATCAACTTTTCCAACTTGACTCTTCCCCTCTTAGATAAAATTATTCAACTCTTTACTAATTGCCACCCACAACTTCTCCTTTGGTTGATAAAAATATGCTTGACCTGTATATAAAACTAAAGGGACTAAAACATTTTCACTGCTTGTATCTTGCTATCCATATCCATAAAAGTGAGCTTTCAGTTTCTCTTTTTGTATTGTCTTTTGTTTAGTCTCTTCCTACATATCCTTAGCTGCCATAACAGTGTCCTTTTTAATCCATACTCCTAAGTACATCATTTTATCACGTCCACGGAAATATGGGTATAGTTGAACCAATTCAGCTATTTTCCCTAGAATCACGCAAGTCTCTTCTGCTATATACTGCCTCATAATTCTGTTTGCCTATCTTTTATCTGCCTTGCCCTCCCTACCATATTACTGCAGTCCACCACTAATGATAGTCCTTGTCTGGAAGTGACAAATTTTTTTTTCTCATCTGACTGGCTGGACAATGGAGTAGAAAATGGAAAACAACAATACTGTCGGCAATGGATTCCACTGAAAATAACAGAACCACTGAAATAATTTAACCTGAATTGGAAGAGCAGTAAAATATCTTGTAGTTAAAAAAGTAAAAATGTTGTTTAACCTCTTAGCTTATATTTAGTTTTATGAAACATAACATACTGTTTTTAATGGAAGTATTTGTAGTTAATTGCAGCTTTTCATTTTCTTTCAGGAATTTTACACACGCCAGAAGCTGTTCCTGATCACCAGACAAAATGCTGGGTAGTTTTATTTCATTTTCATTTAGTAATATGATAAATAGCTGTAGAGAATATTTTTGATTTTTGATAGTTCACATTTCTTTCAGATGTAATAGTATCTGTGTATTGCTTACCAGTAATGTGTACACATCCTGCTTACAACCTGCATTTCTTATATTCACTCAGGAGTTTGTTGTATTCACTCATGATTACAATTTCCGTAGTTTTCAGTAACTGCATTGTCGATTGATGATATTATTTCAACAACCCTAGCTCAGATTTATTGACAAACACTTCACAGGCATGGAATATATATCACAGTGTGGTGCAAACCTAAGCAGATATGTATTAAGGCTAGTGTAATGTCAAGATATCTACCAAATGGCTACATATTAAATCAGAATGGCCATCTTACAGGGAAGAGCAGTACTAAGCTGGCTCAGTGGAGGAATAGCGCAATAGAGAGATGCATAACTGACATGGCAGATGTCACTGCCAAAGCAAGCTAGAGTGGCACATGTCATACTTTAGCATTCATGCACTGAAGTATCACATATTTACCACTCCAGATAGCCTACCAATGGTCAGCACAGCAAAGTGGCAACTCAGTTCACCATGGAAATCTGAGTAAAATAAGAAAATAGGTAAGGGGAAATAGGAATCGAGGCCAAGAAGAGATACCCTGCAAGTAAGACCCAGATGCAAGGCAGGAAGCAGTTCAAGTAGACAAAAGATTGCCAGCACCAAATTCAGTGTAGAGCATCAAAAATCATGCAAAAACGCTGATGAGTAAAGTATATAAACTTTTATTTAAATATAATAAACAACCCAGACCGGTTTCAGCCAACAGGCTTTCCTCAGTGGGAATAAAAGAATAGTAACTGTGAAGTGACACACACACACACACATATATATATATATATATATATATATATATATATATATATATATATATATATATATATATATCTAGAGCATGTGTCATCCAATAGGATTCTTCCCAAAGTGATCTTCCCAACACTCAAAATGTTTCCTATGTGAGAAACAAAGAGAAAATAAAAAGTTATACAATAAAACAACCACATAATCATTATATATTGTAATTGGTAAAATAAAACTGTATAAATGATCATTCAACCCGGGTGAGAACAAAGCCCCCAGTTTAATGATCCAATACTTCTCTTTTTTAGTGAGAATAGAGTGCCATTCTTGTTTGTTGGATCTATCACCAAGAATTCTGTCAATGATGATGAACTGGAATCTGGCTGAATTATGTTGTATGCTATGTCGGAATAGGGCATTGGTCTCCCTCCTGGTTCGTATGTCACTACGGTGTTCAGACATGCGTAATCAAAGTGGCCGTGAAGTCTGTCTAACATAGAATGACCCACATGTACACGTTGCAAGATATACCACCCAATCGCTGTTACAATTGCCAAAGAATTTGATATCAAAAATCCTATCAGTGTTTTTGCTAGTGAAGTCTTTTGATGTGAAAATGAATGGACATGATGAGCAATGACCACAATGGTATGTGTCCCATAGTTTATCGCCTGTCATGGTTAGTTGGTGATGTAAGGCTCCAGCCAAACTGATGCTCTTGTAGTGTGAAAAAAATGAACCTATTATCCTCCCCCTTCTGTATCCATACTTACATACATCACCAATCCAGGGTATAAGCTCCTCATTGGCTGTGAGATTATTCCAATGCTTGGATATAACATTCCTAATAAGGTTAATGTTACGTCCAAATGTTGTGATGAACCGTATAGATTCATCCTGTTCAGCCCGAGTCTTGTCCGAATATTTGAGGAAGGAGGTTCTGGTAGAGCTGAGAGCAACGTGTTGAGCACCCCGGATGTCAAGTTCCTGATAGCTCCTAGCTCTGAATCTGTTAGACAAATCATGTCGAGATTCATCATAATTGTTATCTGAACAAATTCTGCAAATCCTGAGGAACTGAGACTTAGGTATATTTCGGATGATGTGGTAGGGATGCATACTGTTTGCATGTAGTAAGCTGTTATACTGGTGGTGTTTGCGGAATGTTTTACTGCGTAAAGTGTCATCTGGATTCCTGGTTATAGTCACGCCCAGGAAATAGATCTCATTTTTATCATGAGTGGATGAAAATTCAATACCCCATTTGTTCTGGTTGAGATATAGAACCAATTCTGCTAAATATTCCTCATCAGAACGCCAAACCAGCCAACAATCATCCAAATATCTGCGCCAAATATCAAGTTCCTCAAGATACAAATTATGTGTAGAGTCATAAATGAGGTGTTCCTCAATATATCCCATGAATAGGTCTGCGTATATGGGGGCAAAAGATGCCCCCATGGCGGTACCCTTAAGCTGCCAGTAACATTCTCCCTGAAAATAGAAAACATTTTTATTGAGAACATGTTCAGCCATGCAGACCAAAAGTGTGTTAAAACCTACGGGATAAAGTTGTGCTTTGTCTAACCAAAATTTTAGAGCTTCCAATCCAGCTCACTGTGGTATGTTGGTATATAGAGCCTTGACATCCAGGGTGCAAAGTAGCCAGTCGGGTTCTAGTTGGTTATCAGCAATAATGTGGAGAAATTGTGTAGTATCCTGTATTCTGGCATGAATCAGGCCTAGTAATGGTTTGAAATATAAGGTGAGGAATTCTGATAATGGTTCTGTTAATGAACCCATACCAGATACAATTGGTCTTCCAAGGGGTTTGTTGAGACATTTATGTATCTTGGGTAACAGGTATAGTGTTTGTTTCTGTGGATCTTGTACTGTAAGATGTGCCTTCACTGTATCAGATATAATACCCTCAGAGACAGCTAGGTCCAAAAAGTTGTCAATTTCTTGCTTGAAGTTAAGAGTGGGGTCAATAGGCATCTTCATGTAATGGGAAGGGTTGGAAAGTTGTCCATTTCCCTCCCCCAGATAATAATCCATGTCCATGATAACTACTGCCCCACCCTTGTCGGCCTGAGTGATGACTTTTTATTTTCTCTTTGTTTCTCACATAGGAAACATTTTGAGTGTTGGAAAGATCACTTTGGGAAGAATCCTGTTGGATGACTCATGCTATATATATGTGTGTGTCACTTCACAGTTACTATTCTTTTATTCCCACTGAGGAAAGCCTGTTGGCTGAAACCGGTCTGGGTTGTTTATTATATTTAAATAAAAGGGGAAATAGGAAGCAATGGAAAACTCACAAGAGTAACCATCAGGCATGAAATGTGGTAGAAGCAATAGTAGTCTTTTTAGGGAGTAATGAGCCCCATTTTCAATGCATGAAGAAGTGATGATGTGGTAGGTGGACAGGACTGACTGAGGAAGGGATACATTGAGAAAGGAAGGCAGCAGGAGTAGACAGACAAACATAAAGCACAGCCAGAGCCATTATACATATAAAATGTAGGGACAAGAGTGGATGGACACAGACTAACAGATGGTTAACAGCTGGTGTTGAGGATGCAACGTGGAAGGGAACACCTGAAAGAACATAAGCCAAGGGCCTTGGCCAGATGCTAGCCCAGCCCAGGGGGCAACACTCTGCCACTGATAACCTGTGTGACAGATGTCATGGGCAGGCTGTACCTCTGGTGCCCAATGAGTAGAGCTTGCAGGTTGCATAACTTGATAAGTCAGACCAGGAGGCACTTCTCTGTGCTGAGGTGGGCATGCAGTTATTGGTGCATCTTGGAAGACACCAACCTCTGCAGTTGATACCAGAAGATGATGGGAAACCCCTCCTGGCCACTGTCAAAAGAGTCTACCTCCTGAAAAGTGGCTGTGAGGACTACCAGCAATACTAACAGGTCACTTTAAGAAGGTTGCCTTTTGTCCTCTTATTGAGAGTCAGAACTGGTGATGACTGGGAACAAAGAGGCAGAACCATTGATCAGCTCATACTGAGGTGACCATTCTTACTCCTTAACCTGCACCACAACCTGACTTGCAGAATGATGAGAGAAAGAGAACACAGTACATATGGCACACACAAAATGAAAGTTACATATTGGGGTGCTAGAGATGCTATATGTACCATGCTGCAGTGAGATTTGATCTGAAATTGTCAGTTTTCATGTTATCCTCAAAGGATGGGCTTAGTTCTGTACCCTCGGAACTGACTCAGGTGCTTGCTAAAGCTTGTGGAATTCAAAACCTCTCAAGCTTCCCCTCTACCCACAATGCATTTGGTACATTACCACAGATCTAGTTTGCCGCTATAAGCTTCAGACATGGTTAGCCTTTTCTCTCGAGCCTTTTAGATAAGTGTTCCTTTCAAAAATATTTTCACCTGTTAGTTTCTAATCTTTGTAGTCAAATCTTTCTTACCTTTATCTATTACACCCTTTTTACTGTTTTTTTCTGGTAATTTGTCTACTTCTTACATACTATTGTTAGTACGTTTTGCTCTACCCTTCAATAGCTCCCCTTCACCATTGTTGGTATTTACCTTCCTTCTTTTGCATTATATTCAAAAAAAAAAAAGAAAAGGAAATCTTCTTCTATTATCCCCTTTTAGTCTGGTGTGTTTTTGAGCATGTATTGCTCTTGAGTGCATGTGGACTTTGGTTTTCTGTCTTCCTGCTACTATGGCACAAAAAAGTAAAGAAAAAAATCCCCAAAATCCTGGCTGAGTTTCAGAGATGTGAGAAGTGTTCTCACAAAATTCCTTTCTCAGACCAACATTCTGTGTGTGTTGTATGTTTAGGACCTCTACATTTACAAGAGGACTGCTCCATTTGCCATTCATTCAGCCATCGGGCTTTGGTGGAGCGAAGAAATAAGCTGATTTTGAAGGGTCTGTTACCATCCTCCTTCGATGAGGCCATCTCTGGGTCATCTTCCAAAGCTCCCGAATGAAAATCAAAGCCCTCTAAATCAAGTCCAGCATCCTCTACCTCCTCTTCCAAGTCTACACAGGTAAATAAATGGAGTTCTTCAGTGCCAATACAGTTGTCAGCACCAACTACAAAAATGCATAAGTTGTCATTTCCACCTGTTTCATCTGAACCAACAACTCTTTTGAAGGTACAGGTGGCTTCCTTGGTACTGCCTTCAGTACAGATGACTACTTCGACACCATCTTCATTGGTGCTGGCCAAAGAATTTATTGCAGTGCTTAGAAACAGGTAATCCTCATTCATCAACCCATTCCAAGATAAGACAGTCCTCTCCCTTTCTGGACCATCCTCCTTCTCCCCAAAATATACCTGTTCTTCAGAGGTTTCATGGAAGATGAGCTAGAAAGAATGGTGAGAAAGATATTATGGGCACTGGTTCTTCTAGGCCTTCTAGCACCATGGGTCAGGGGTCTTCTACTTCCACCCCCTCCAAGCACCTTTCCTCCTCTGACTTTTGCTATAAGTTCAGAGCCTTCAGTTCTGAGTTGTCTGGCACTGACTGCTTTAGCGATGAAGTTGTCCTCTTCATCTGCACGAATTGCATCCCTAAGTTCTTCAGTTTGTTTAGAACTGGAGGTCTCCCGGAGCTGAATCTGTCCTATTTGTTCTGAGTAGCTCGAGTTGACCCAAATTTTATTGGAATCCTCTCTTCTTCTCGGAGCCGTGGCATGGATCAGCTCAGCTCTGGCTTTTGTCTCAGGAGGGATCTGTCCCATTGGGGGATGCTGCTGTACTGAGCTCTGTTCTTTCGGGCCTGGACTCCATTCCTACAGTGGGTGGATCTGCTTTTGAGGCAATGGAGAGGACTTTGTCTGCTCCAAGACACCAGTTGATTCCACCCCCCCCCATGGAACAGGTTTCCAAGTCTTTCCTTGCACTAGAGTCTCATCCACTGTATCCAGTGGGACAGCGGGTGTCAAGACTTCAGGAACTCCCACATTCAGGAATATCCTATTCTGATACCTCTCTGGAGCATCCCACAAAGGAGGTTCATTGGAAGAAGAAATGTAAGAGGGAACACATTGATTCCCCTGAAGAGTCTTTCACTGAGGAAACAAATTTTGAGGAAGGCGAAGGATCCCCACAATCACCTCCTGATGATGTCTGCTTTGGAGACATCCTGGAAATTTTGAAACAGAGAGGTGGTTGGCAGTCCAGCAATCCTACATCAGAGGAATCTGTGTACCTGCAGGCCTTTGGCACCTGATCGTCTACCTCCTGGGTGATCCCGCCTACTGATGAGCTCATTGAGTTGATCTCAGCAGGCATGGACTCCTGATTCTATTGAGCCAATACCCCGGAGACCAGATAAGATCATTACTGCACCCTCAGACAAACCTTTCTGGACAAAAGGCTTACCAGTAGATGCCATGGTCAGCCACCAAAAAGGAACTGGCAGATGAAAGTTCCTCTATTCATCTTCCTAATAGGGAGGATAGGATAGGGAAGTGAGTTTATGCTTCATCGAGATTTTCCTTACAGTCTTTGAATTACCTGGCACACTTTATGAGCAGAGGGATCTGATTAAAGAACTTTCAGATACCCTCTCAGGAGCTGTTTCTGACAAGGTTCAGGATTCCATAACTTCTCAGTTGGCCACCCTGACTTCCATTTCCAACTCGTCCATAAAGTTCATTTCTCATGCAGCCTAAGGGATGAAAAGAGCCATTGGTTCAGGCATAACCTTAAGAAGATATGCCTGGATGCATTTGTGTGACTTTGCGGAACCCTTCAAGTCTACGCTTATCAATGCTCCCTTTGACGGCATGTCTTGTTTGGGGCCCAAAGTTAAAGACACACTTACTAGGTGTGAAAAAGATGGAAAAACCCTTTCTGCAATGTGCGTACATTTTCCACTCCTCAGAGACCCTTCTTAAGGAACCAATGCACTGGTGGGAACAAGTGGTTCAAAAAGTCCCAAGGGTCCTTTCCTGACACACATAGTGACAGTTCCCGCAGGGTCAGAGAGGGAGCTCCAATGATAGATGGCACGAGGGGGGTCTGCAGAACCAAGGTTTCTGAGATTTGTTTTTGGTAAACCTTTTCAGAGCTCCTGAAAGGAGACCAGAGTGTCATCCTATTGAGGCAGTCAGGAGTCATTTTTCCCTGCACCAGAGAGCTTGGCTACAAATAACTTCAGACAAATGGGTGCAGTAAATTATATCCAGAGGTTATATTATTCCCTTCTCAGTGTCCCTATCCTCTTACAAAATATTCTGGATGTTTCACCCAATCAAAGGGATCAAGCAGCACTAGTAATTCAAAATCTGCTAGAAAAGTGAGTCATACATGAGGTCCCCCCAGACCAGATAAGATCCAGAATTTACTCAAGGTTCTTTTTAGTGCCAAAAAAGTTAAGGAATTGCAGTCCTATTCTAGATCTCAGCAGACTGAACAAATCAGTTCATCTAACCAAATTCTGGATGGTCACAGTTCAGTCTGTACTTCTGTTCCTGGAAAGGGACGACTGGATGTGCTCCACAGATCTTTAGGATGCGTACTATCACATAAAAATGCACAGGCAATCCAGGAGATTTTTACACTTCCAGCTAGGAGCCAGTCACTACCAGTTCAAAGTGCTGCCCTTTGGTCTCACCACAGCCCCCAGGGTGTTAACCAAATGCATGCCAATAGTAGCAGCTCACTTGAGAATGCACAAATTTCCAGTGTTTCCTTACCTAGATGACTGGCTCTTTACTGCCTCGACCAGGATTCAACTTGTAGAAGCCAGACAAAAGATTCTTCAAACATGTTCCTCCTTAGGAATGACTGTCAACTATGAAAAGTACTGGCTAGAACCAACTCAAGTGGTAGAATTTATAGGTGCCATCTTAAACACAAGAACCACCATAGCCTCTCTCCCTCCACAAAGACTACACACAATTTAAACCGAGGTTTTGAGCCTAATCAACAAAAACAAAGTGCCAGCCAAACTAATCCTATGAACTCTGGGCTCCATGGCAGCATCAGTAACTTTTGTACCTCTGGCCAGGTACCATATACAGATTCTTCAGTGGTTACTTGTGGCATAGTAGTCACTACTTACCTATCCCACGTCCACACTAATTTCCATCACCATTTGCAAGAAAGATTTAGCAGACTGGGCTTGTTCAGAACAAATTCTACAGGTATGTCTTAGCCCCCAGCCAAAGGCTATAATGACCACAGACAACACCTCCCTGCTGGGGTGTGGTGAGGCATTGCATTGGAAAGACAGTCCGAGGTAGAGGCCTCACTACACATCAGTGTTCTAGAGGTTAGGGCAGTGCTTTTAACATTGCAAGCCTTTCAGGATGCTCTACCCTCAAGAATGATTGAGATTCAGACATACAACATGTCAATAGACTGGTATATCAACAAATAAGGGGAATCAGGTCTTATCCATTATGTTGATAAGTCCTGAGAGTGTGGCAATGGGCGATCCCATTACACTGCTTTCTTGTAACAGTGCACATTCTGGGAAGTCCAATGCGATGGCAGACAAATTAAGCAGGTCCATTCTTTTACCTCACGAGTGGTCCCGTAGTCAGAGAATATCAGACAAAATTTTCCAATCATGAGGCCAGCCTTGCTGTGATCTTTTTGCCTGTCCCCTGAACAACAAATGCAGCAGCTATTTTGCTCTGATCCCCCTGATGGAGGAAGACCCAAGGGATACTTTTCTTCATGATTGGCCCCCCGGTCTTCTTTACGCCTTCCTACCAATACCGTTGGTCCCCTAATTACTTCAGACGGCCATCTGGTTGAAGAGGAAAGTCATCTTCCTAGCCCCCTTTTGGCCTCAACAGATTTGGTTCCCCTTCCTTTGGCCTCACCTAATCGAAAAAACGTGGATACTGGATCCAATTCCAGATCTTCTATCACATCTGATTGGCATGCTACATCCTAAAATTCACAATCTCAAGCTGATGGCTTAGTATCTCCACTTCCAGTAGTAGCCAGACAACCAATGCTGTCTTCCCCTGTTTGGCGCATTCTACTATCATTTCATAAACCTTTCCCTAGAAAGCTGTATTCTAGTAAATGGAAAAAGTTTGTCTATTGGGTCCTACAGACTGACATTGACCCCCTTTCAGTCCCAATTCATGAAATTCTAAAATTTTAGCATTCCTATTTGACAGTGGAGCCTCTGCCTCCACCATTAAGGTCCAACTATCTTAATTTCTCACAAGCCACTATTCTCTGGTTCACCAGCTACTTGACAGATAGCCATCTGACAGACTGGAGTCTATCTGCTTCCTCTCCTTTCCTACCTGTTCATACTGGTGTACCACAAGGGTCAATACTAGGACCCCCTCCTCTTTAATATCTTTACAAACAATCTCTTCACAGCTTGCCCTCACTCCTGTCTTATCCAGTATGCTGATGATTCTACTATTATATATTGCTCTGATAATCTCCCTCACCCAAGACTCCCTTCTATCTGTTGAAAAGTGACTAAACTGCAATAAACTCTTACTCAATCCCAAAAAAACAAAACTTCTTCTCTTCCTACCCAAATCTCTAGAACATTGTAAAAACTCCTTTTCAGCTGCATCTCTTAATAATACTACTATCAAAGTCAAAACTCATACTAAATACCTTGGCGTTGTTATTGACGACCAGCTTAAGTTTGATATCCGTATTCTACAAACCATCAAAAAAACTCACCAAAAACTGGGCCTGTTATACAGAAATAAAACATACTTTACTAAAGACAATAGACGTTGCCTGGCTCAAGCCTATCTATTGCCTACTGTCTTCTATACTGCACCAGTACTCACTAACATGCAATCCAACCTCATGTTTAAACTGAAATCCACCTACTATAAAATCGCTAGATTTGCTGCAAACCTTCCCTATCGATCTCACCACTGCACTGCCTTACAAAATCTTCTATGGCCTGAAGTTCACAACCAACTCTTACTTCCACAACTCTGCCTTACTCACTCAACACTAAGTAATCCCTCCCGCTGCCCTGCACTGTCAACCCTAATCTTTCCCTATATTCCCAATTCCCACTATGTAATGCCAACCAAAATCTCCTGGAAGTATATAAGCATCTGAAACAAATAGCTAAACTTCCATATAGTAATTCAGCTGCCAACTTCTGGAATAAACTACCACCAGACCTAAGCGCTGCCACTAACTCTCTCCAATTAAAAAAATGCTAAAATACTATATTCACAAAACGTGGTCTTGCCCTTCTCTAACCTGATATATCTTCTCCTCAACCCTCCTCTCCTCCTCTATTTCTTCACTAATACACTGATATTTCTGTCTTCCTTCTGCAGTCTGATTTTATCAAAATGTAGATATTAATTACATGTGATATTGTAACTTGTTTTCTAACTGCCTACTGTTAACTATGCTGTCACTCTCAATTTCTATGTAACAATCCTAAGACTTCTGATCAAAAGTCTGTGTTATTGCCAGTATAGCTTAAATCTGCCATTATTTTACTAATAATTATGCTCTACATTCAGTGTCGAATTATGTTTTTTCTTCTGCTCGTGTATCTTTTTGTATTGCTTAAGCTTTTTCTATTGTTTATACTACTTTGTATTGTTTATACTATTTTGTATTGTCTATATTTTGTATATCTGGAGCTTTTCTCCTTGGGTCTCTGCTGAAATAGGGCTTTCCTGCCCAGTCAGACTAACCTGCTTAACAAATGTCAAATAAATAAATAAAATAAAAACTAGAAGCCTTCCATGTTGGTTTTAATGACTTCTGTGACCTGTCATAAACTCTGCAAGTCCTTCTTAAAAGGTGCACTGCTGTTAAGGCCTCCTTCTAAGGATCCTACTCCACCATGGGATCTCAACCTGGTGTTACGAGGAATCACTCGATCATTTGAACCTGCCCACACTTGTGATCTTAAATTTCTCTCCTGGAAAACCATTCTATTAGTTGCGCTTACTTCTGCTAGAAGAATTTCAGAGATTCAAGCCCTGTCATCCAAACCTCCATATCTAGTCTTTCATAAGGACAGGATTTCACTCAGACGCAACCCTTCATTCCTTCAAAAAGTGGTTTCTGGGAACAAAATCAATGAATCTATTAATTTGTCCATTTTCTTCCCAAGCTTTTCTAACAAAGGAGAGTATTGCCTACATACTTTAGATGTGCACAGACAGTTATGATTTTACCTTTACAGGATAAAGGATTTAAGAAAAGTGGATCAGTTTTTTTATCTCTTTTTCTTCACACTAAGCTGGGACAAACTGTATTCAAAGTCATTTATCAAAATGGCTGGCTAGCTGCATTTCCTTTATATATTCCAAATCCGGTGTTCCCCTGCCAAGAACCCCTAAGGACCTTTCCACAAGGGCTATAGCTACTTCAGTGGTTGTCCAAGCTAGAGCATCCATGGATGACATATGTACACCAGCAACTTGGGCTAACCCCCATACCTTTATTACTCATTACAAATTGGATCTGGTCTCTAGGGGGCATGGCTCAATGGTGCTTAGGAATAGCCTTCCTTAGTCCACCTAGGATACAAGGTAGCTGGGGACTCTGTCCCATCCTTTGAGGATAACATGAAAATTGACAACTTCAGATAAAGAAGTTATGTACTCACCACAACTTTCCATCTGAGCTGTTGATTTTCATATATCCTCAACTTCCATCCTTCCACCCCCTGCCTAATTCTTTTGGAAGAAAGGATGATTCCTTCCTTGTCTCAATCTGATTTATTTTTAATTCTAACTAACCCAGACATGGTCCCAGTTGGAATTTAGTGTCTCTCTTGCTTATCTGCCTCTTCTGCTTGTTTTGTCAGCAAACTTGATCTGAGGTAATGTACCAGATGCATTGTGGGTAGAGGGGAAGCTTGAGTGTTTTTGGTTGTCATGAGCTTTAGCAAGTGGCCTAGTCAGTTCTGAGGGTTCAGAACTGAACCCATCCTTTGAGGATATGTGAAAATTGACAACTCAGATGGAACGTTATGGTGAGCACATAACTTCTTTTTTCTGTCTACTGTGACATCCTCCCATGTTCAACTCATCCTCCTTGGCTACCTCAGTGCAGAGGTGCAAAAGATAATATAATAATAGGAGGGAAAAGATGCGTGCAATACATATCTGGTGCTTTCTCCCTAACCTCCGAATTTCACTTTTGAAGCAGGGCAGAGTGTGGCCAATGTACTGATACCATCACCGCTCATCAGAACTGATTCTTCCAGTGGTGTCTCTCACCTTCCTGGCAAGCTCATGCCAGGCAACCACCTTGCACAGATAGCCATTATACCTCCACAGGAAGCACTCAGAAAAATGCCTGGGTGTGCAGGAAGAACAAGAAAATCTTACTCTGTTTAGTATACCCACTACACTGGTCACATGTGGAGCAGAATGGTAGCTCTTATTGCAGAGATGCATGTTTGACCATCATGTTGTGCTCATCCTAGTGTAGCAACAGGATGTTACCGCCTTATAGTGCAGTAACATGGCACTGCTGGTCCTCACAAGCATACTGGTTACAGCTACACTGAGCATGGCTAGTGCCATCTCAGCCAGGTAGTGCATTGCATTTTGGATCAATTCAGAGACAGTGGCACTAAATTGACTCATTAGCATAGCAATTGTCCTACAAAGACCTTATAAGCATGAGACAAAGTATGATTGGCGGTTTGCATGATTGCATGAAAACACTTCTAGGCAAAAAGCAATGGAATACAGAACTGTACATATTCAGTCACTGAACATGAATATGCAAGGTAATGAAGACTGAAAACCTGTATGGTAAATTAATTTCCTCAGTGTACTCAGCACCTGGGGTATATGTGAGGGTGAACTAAGCAGAAAGACATGGTACTGTTGCTTTCAGCTGTGGTGGTTGTGCTGTCTATGGGCATCAGATACATGGTGAAAGGCAGGACACAAGGAACAGGAAGGCCACTGTACATAGGGGTAGTCATGGCAATGCATTGTAAGAGGGATGGGGTAACAGGGTGTGCATACTACTGCATGGGGCCAATATGCAGATGCAGAAAGGTGTATAGGGAGCTTATACACATAGCAGCAGAGTTACATGTTGGGGGGGGGGTTGTGCGCAGAAGTACAGGGACCTGCTAACCAGTTGCAAAATAGAGGGAAGGAAGCCAGTGGCCATAAGTGGATGACTTCCACAGACTGATTGATGCACCCATTCACTTACAAGCATAATCCATAGGTGTACAGTGCTTGACATGGGCACACAAGAGAGGCAGTAACTGGAAAAGTTCCAGAAAGAGGATAATGGGATGTTGCTGCAGGTCCTCTACATGTACAACATGTTAATTCTAGGAAAGGTGCCATGGGCAAGATGTATTGGGACCAGATGTGGCAGGGCATGGTGCAGCACAAGGTGTGGGGTATTGGCAAAGATATATCCACTATAGAAGGTAGACTACTAATACAGAAATTTCTTACATAGCTGAAGACGTTTCTGTTTTTACTATCTGGGAAGGGAGGAGTGGACGTTATACTTGGGGAAGGCCTGGGTTGGAACCTTGGCTAACAACAACCACTCAAGGATCAATAGGAAATGCACCAGGTTAATATTACTCAGTAGGCATCTGTTTGGCACAGGTCACTGCATGACTGCTTCACTATCAGCCATGGCCACAAAGCCTGCTACATCCAGCCATTGACTGTCCAATGGTTGTGGGCAGTAATGTTCCTCAGGGTCAACACCTGGGATCTCTCAGAAGGTCACTCATGAACATTCCTGTAGTTCTGCACCTTTATTATTACCTTTGGGGCATACAATGTGGTATGTCTGCTCATCACCATTGTCTAGATTGTGGATAACAAAGTTATGTAGGTTCCCACCATGGATACCCTGTCAGGGTACATGCACTCCATCCTGTAGCTCTGTGTGATCCCTGACCCTCCACAACCTCTTGAGTAGCTAGTGAATTTGCCTGTCATGACCCTACTCTTTAGTGCTGCTGTCATCTGTCACTGTGTCCTCCTGAACTAACTGTGCAAGTGATAATATCTGTGTATTACCCACTCCATAACCTGTATGGGTAAGGTTATATCTGATGCGAAGGTTGGCCAGTCCATGCACTACCTTTCATAACCCTGTTGTGGTAGTGCATGCATGATTTTAGTCTGTGTTGCCTCTGTAATGTCCCATAGTTGTGAATCATATGTCACCTCTTCACCAGTGCCACAGCGTATTACACCCGCCTCTTTCTCATGCATGGTACCACTGCTCTCTCTTCATCCACAGGTTCTATAGCCTACTGTTCCACTGCTGGTGCTATTGCTTTACTAGAATATCCTACAATATTTCCCTGCTGATGTAGCTGTTTACAAAGTGCTGTACTATGTAGCAAGCACTTCATACACCACAAATATTTTGCAGCAAGTATCCTCTGCATGGTACAGCACCCTGCCTGTTGTGTCTAGGCAGTGAAAGCATCTGTTCAGTTATCCAAATAAAGCTTTTATGACATTATGTGCTTTTGCATGGGCATTGTTGTGTCCTTTCTCCTAATGGTCTGGAAGTTATAGATGGAGGTCATCATCTGTGTTTCCAAAGTATATTTGGCATTGCCTGTGAACAACACCTCCCACACTGTTGTGTATAGCCTGTCCCCTGGTTGCATGGTATGTGTGTATAATGTCTTGGATAACCCAAGTATTTGTGTACTTACTGACTAGATGACCTGGTGGGAAGTTACTCCTGCATGAACTAGTGGAATGTCTGACCTGTGCCATATATGTGAATCATTGTAACTGCCATAGGCACAATATGCATGCATTGCACACAAGCTGGTAGTTTAGGGAGTGGAAGCCCTTACTAGTGATTTTACTCAGTCCTTGTGGATCAGATGAGGCTTTATCCACACTGCTCCCTATTACAACTGGAGTCCCACAAGGATCAATATTAGGCCCTCTATTATTTTCCATATTCATTAACTATCTCAACAAGATCACCCAAGATGTAACTGTCATACAATATGTTGACGACTCAACACTAGTCTGCTCAGCCATCAACCCCCTTACAGTCCTTTCCACTACCCAATAAGTATTCAAAACCACTGAAGCTTGGTTTCTCAGTAAAAACCTGGTACTGAACCCCAAAAAGACCAAATTACTAATTTTCAAACCAAATAAATCCAACTTAGACACTGATTCTTTCAGTATTATGTCTGATGATGGTACCATTATCTCTTCAGACTCCCACACAAAACTACTGGGTGTTACAATTGACAACAAACTGAAGTTTGACTTGCACATAAATCATACCATCAAAAACATACACAGAAAACTAGGCAGTCTGTACAAAAATAAAACATACCTAAACCAACAGACTAAAATTATTATGGCTCAAACTCTGCTACTATCCACACTTCTATATGCTACCCTTGTCTTCACCAACCTATCCAAAACAGAAATTACAAAACTAGATACATTACAATCAAATTGCCAGATTTGCTACAAATGCTCCCTACTGTTCACATTATTGCCACTCACTATACCAACTAAAGTGGCTTGAACTTCAAAATCTCATTACCTTCCACCAACTAGTTTTCGCTAAAAAACTCCTACTATATTCAGACAAAATACCAGCACTATCTAATTTACTTAAAATACTCGAAAACCCAAGACAACTACGTTCTAGTGACAAGACCTTAATCAAGATCACCAGAACCAACAATTCAGCAGGAGACTCCCTCTTTCCTAACTAGGCAAAATCTGGAACTCACTGCCCCCTGATATTACCTTAGCAAATTCTATCATTAAGTTTAAACAACTACTAAAGGAACACCTATTTATCAATAGACGATGCCCATGCCTTCCCCCAGGTTGACCTTCTTCACCTGCTTTTCCCTCAGGACTTTATCAACCTCCACATATTAATTTACTGTATGTACTAGTTTTCTTAATACGCAAACCTCATCGACTAGGAGCTCTACCACACTCCTGAAAGCTCTCTACTACTCACTGTGCTCCCAAACTCTTTCATACACCATCATACTCAAACACAATTTTGTAAATTTACACATATCTATGGGTGAATTATACATACTCTCATTAATTCAAGTAGAAATTACTGAGCATACAACTAACGTGTCCTGCTACTACAGTTTGCAGCTAAATTATATATATATATATATTTTCTCTATATACTTCTAATATGTTAAGTTTTTGTACTTGGGCTCTGTATTTGTTTGCTTGCCTTTGTATATTTACAAACTTTGGAGCTTTTCTCCCCGGGCCTCCGCTGAAAATGGACATTTATCCAGTCGGATTCTCCCGGTCAACAAATGTAAAATAAATAAATAAGTAAAATAAATGTGTTTGCAGTCTGTGGCTCCCAGGTTTTTAGGTAATTCTGTTATACTATAAAATGTCTGCAAAGTGGTGGGTGTACCTGTTCTTGGGGAGATGGGCATATTAAGACCATATAATGCCATAATCCCATAGAGGAGAGGCAGTAAAGCAAAGGGCTGCCTATGAACATGACTCAGCAGTTCTTATCAGAATATACAGGAGTGTGGACTCACATAAGAAGGGCATATTGGTACTGGTAATAATGTGGGTCACTTGTCCCCCTTCAGGGGAAGGGTTAGCATCATAAAAAATATACCCTCATTGCATGGATGGTGGTAATGGCACAAACCATCACTAAGCTTGTCTATGTGATGACCTCAAGCGGCTAGCACTTGCCCTCACTTTAAAAAATACACAGCTCAGGGAACAAACAGGACATGGGGGAAGCTTGATAGCTGGCAGATGCAGTGGCAAAATATATGGTTAAAATAGAAGTGATGACAATAAAGCAGTGATTAGAGGTTCATAGTTTTGGATTTGATGCCAGAGGTGTGTCAGGTAAGATGTATATTCAGTACGTACACTAAATACAATAGATGATGAATTCTGGGATATCTGATTGTTTTAAAAGTACATACATAAGGGTATTTTTGTATGTGAATTTATTTGTGACTTTACACGTTGTATATACGTAGAGTTGCATTTTCTATTTATTGCATTTGATCTTATTGAAGTGATCTATTGCTATATTCATATTGTTTTTACATATCCACTTGGTTTATAATCACAATCATCTTGATTGTAGTGATGTATGTAACATAAAAAATAAGAGGATGATGTGTTTTATTTGTAATTGCCTGTAATTAGCTGAAGTATTTAAAGAGCGCTGTTTTCGCGCTCTTTTTTACCTCTGAAGAAGCTACCTAGTGTGAGTGGCGAAAACGCTGTCTACTTATTTGTACAAAATAAATTGCGTTAAGGTTTCTTGTGAGCAGGTCTTTTCATCTTGGGATTCTTTGTTTACATCGGTTAAAAGTAGGTAAGTAAGGTAAGGCATCAGAGATAATTCATGTTTTAGGGCTATGTTAGAATCAGGAGTGTAAGACTTTTTTAGTGAACTGATTTTTTTTTTCTCTAAATTCATCCAAGGGCGGTCTGAGCAGATTTTTCATGTAAGGCTGTCCCTAAGTTTAGGGCCTAGTATAAAAAAAAGTATATCCAGTTGTATGATCTAATGGTTTGATTAATATAAGTGCATTGCTAAAGTGGAATCATAGTACTTATGGAAGAGCTGTTGATAGTCATGTACTTTGAGGGTGGACAGTCATGGTTTTTGAGGGTGTTTTGTGTGAGAATGAGTAGAAGTTAGTGTGCCCTTTCAAGGACAGAGAGCCAGTTAGCTCTGATGAGGATGCTGTGAAATTTGTAGTGAGGTGAAGGTAAAATTAACCTACAAATGTGGCTAGCTACAACCTTAATGTCTCACAAATTTAACTTAGCAGAATAGGCCAAGAGAGGAGCCCATATTCTAGTTGTGGAAAAAGGATGCCTTTTCTCATAGATGAGCATGTTTCTGAGTGGAGATACTTAGAATTTTGACGGCACACACATATAGTTTTATGTATTTTCTCTTTTAGGAGGTCAGTGTGTGTATTCATTTAGAGGGAAATGATCATGTGTAATTCCTTTTCTAGGAATTTAAAGATGTTTGTGGGTTCATCTGCAGACTTGTTAATGAGTAGTACTGGATAGAGTTTTTAGATGGGCAGAGGTAGAAAGAGCATATATTTAGGCTTAGATGGGTTGAAGATAAGTTGTTGGTTTGCTAGGATATGATGAAAATGGGTAAAGATAGTTTGGAGTGCTTTAAGGGTAGGTGTATAAGATGAGCTTTATTTGAAAATGACTATATCATCTGCTTACACAAGGATGCTTGAATCATTAAGAAGATTGACGGGTTATTTATAAAAAGCAAGAAGAGTGTAGGAACAAGGATGCAGCCTCAAAGTACACTGATGGAAAAATTATGAGTGGTGAATAGGTAAGGTTTGGAATTCATTTGTATATATCCATTTGTGAAATAGCTCATGAATCAGTTCATTGTTGAAGTGTCAAAACCATGAGGTGTAGAGTGATTTAAGGAGTAGGGACTGATTAATGGAGTCAAAGACCTTAGATTAACAAAGAGAGCTCCAGTTAAGTTGTCCTTGGTTAGATGAGCTAAGTGCGTCATTTGTGAAAGTTAATAGAGCTGTTAAGGTGTTGTGATTCTCAATGACCTCATGTTGGTAATGATAGAAATGTATGTTATTTATAAATAGCTTTCTTATGCAATCTGCCTAAGTGAAGGAACAGTGGAACTGGACTATGGGGGTATGTCTTTAGGGACTGGAATTACTGTGGCAGTTTACCGTATTTTTTGGTACTTTTCTGTAGTTTTGGAAAAGACTGGCTAGATAGGGCCAATTAAAAAGGGATTGGATTTGAATGGTGATGATGTCTTTATTTGTTAGTGAATAAAGGGTGTAGATGGTTATTGCCTGGGCTTCTGTGACTGTGGAATAATTTGAGTAGCTCACTGATATATTTTAAGCTTATTATTTTGAGATAAAAAGGAAAGATGCAAGGATTTAGGCTAATGTGGTAATTTTGCTTGGGCTAATAAAGGAGACGAGGCTGATATATTATTTTTTTCTTTTAAAAACAATTATTAAATTATTCCTTAAAACACAGGCACACATACATTAATAGAAAATAAAATAAACTATATTAACATTTCTTCATTTACATATATTGCACATTATATGTATGTTTTCTTTCTTTACAACTCTTATTTCATCCAAAATTGCATAAATTACAAAAAAACTTGCCTTTTCTTGCAACTTATTCCTCATCCTGAACATTATTCTGCATGTGTTGTTCCCATGAATTCCATTTATTTCTGTGTGATTTACTCCTTCCCTTTTCTAAAGATCCCATTTCAAATTCTTCTATCTCTTTCTCAATATTTGATAATTTAAATGCAGTTGGTTTAGATTTTGATTTCCATTTTCTAATAATTGCTTTTTGGCAGTCAGTAGAATTAAACCTTTTAAGTCCTTACTATGTCTAGGCAATTCAGATCTTGCTTCCCAACTCAAAAGAATAATTTCCTTAGTTACAGCCAATTGCTCCCCAAATATTTCTGACAGAGTACTCCACAGGGAATTTTTAAAATCTACCCACTCCTTATACTCCCAAAGAACATGTTCCTATTTACCTCTTTCATCTTCATCACAACTCCAACATTTGCTATCCACCTGAGGAAAAATTATTTTAAGTTTGCTTGGGGTATAACTATACCCATGCAAACACTTTCAAGCAAAGTTCTGAAATCTTCTGGACTTAGTTGCATATTTGGGAGCCATACATTTATCCTCCCATTGTTCCCTTGTAAATTGATTTCCAGTTTCTCTTCGCAATCTTTTCTAACCTCTTCTGATTGATTCTTATAGTTATCATGCAGTATTTTATATACCCTAATAATTATTCCCTTTCTCACAGGAGCTTCTTTTCTAGATTCAACTAAAAACTATACCAGAGCAGGCATGTCTCTTAAGACTCCCCTATAACTTTCTTTTTGTTTGTACTCTGAGATCAATCCCCAGTAGGGAAGGCAGTCTCTGACCTGCAGTCCAAACTTCTTCTTGGCATCATCCCACTCTATTACCTTTCCATCTCTAGTTATTTGTTACCTATAACTTGGATGACAGTTTTCACCAGTAAATTTCAGCTCTCAGATTGGTGTATTCTTGAGCAAGGAATTGAAATTAACTTTATATTTGGGTACTGGCCTTCCCGGATGGCTGCACACTAGCTCTCCCAGTGGGAAAACAAAAACTGAGAGACAACAGCCAGTGATATTGTAAAATTAAGTTACTGGATAGTAAGTACACTGCCTGGATGCCTGCAAAAAAGAAATTAAGAGATCCTGAAAGAAAATCAGCTATAAAAGGTGAAGAGAAAACATTGACTGGGAAGAATCCTGCAGTTGTTCAACAAAAGAAGTTCAAATTCCAGCTTTGGTGCAAGACGTAGCTTCCAATAATCTAAAGGAAAAAATAAATCAGATGTGCTCAGAGTTGCTTAAAATAAATAAAACACTGAGGGAGTGCATCAACTCAAATAATAAAAGGCTGGAAAAAAATGGATGAAGCTTTAAATAGATATTCAGTTGAGATGGAAAAAAAACTGCAAACATCAGAGATCGAAATGAAGAAGAGGCTGGCTGAGTATGAGACTACTTTAGATGACATGTTTCAAAAAATGGTAGAATTAGAGGACAGAGCACATAGTGAAAATCTGAGATTTTCTACTGTACCAGTGAAACTAAAACTAACAAACTGTATTAATTTTATGAAGGCACAAATAAGCAAATGTACTGGTATTCGACAGAAGGAACTGTTAAATAAAAGGGCACACCATGTGTATGCTCCAAATCTGGCTAATAGAAAGCAGTCAAGACCTTTATTAGTAAAGATGCTAACCTACCAGCAGCATGAGTTGATCCTGACAAAACTGTGGCAAAAGGGCAACGTATTAAAAGCTGGAGATAGTAGAATATTTGTGGAAAATAATTATTCCCTGTATACAAGGCAGAACAGAAACAAATGTATTCTAATATCAAGGAATGTAGAGAGGAATGTATGAAATTTAAGCTGCTGTATCCAGTTGTCTTCAGAATATTTTTTCCTTGAAGATCACAGTCATCTTTGATGCAGAACAGGCTAAGGAGGAAATGCAAAAGTTTCTCCAACAAAAAAATGAGCTATCAACAGAAGGAGATGCTGCCTCTCATTCTTCTGAAAATAAAGCACAAGGAGATACTTTTGCCAGTGAAATCTTTCCCACTGTTCTAAGGGAAAATGCTTGAGAGACTTATAAAAGCACGGGATGACCAGAAGAATCGGACGTACCATGGAATTGAGCCAGAATCTGGAGTTGGGAGGTGGAGATGAATAGGAAGAAGACCAGAAACACAGAAATTAGTGAATAAATGTGTGACTGCAAACTATTAATCGCATTTGTAAAATATGGATGTATATGATTAAGTAAAAAGAGTGGACTTTTGTTGCCTCTGTTAAACTTGTGAGGAAATGGAAAGCATTTGCCTGAATTCACATCATTAATGTTTGGAGGAGAATTTGAGGGGAGGGGAAGAGGAAGTAAAAGGGTAACTGTAAGTAAAACATTTTCTTTTCTATGAATCATTTCACAATATAAACTGCATATTTTATAGTAAAGTATGTTTAGTTCTTGTAAGTAATAAAATTATTAAAGGAAACAAGATGTCTTTCTTCTTTTTGGTGTTAAGAAATGTAGGCATTACAGTGCAAAAAGAAAGGAAAAGCTGGGCAAAAGCATGTTTAAGTTAATAGGCCGTAAATCTTGGGTTATTGAGGTGGTGGACAGGGTAAAAGTACACAAATTAGAAAATATGTAGAGCTGATGTGTTTTCTCTTACTTTTACATAGGTGAATTTCTGGATTAATCTAATACATTTTAAGTGGAAACAAGTATGTATGGGAATACCAAATGTAAAGAAAAGTTTTCTTGTAGCAATAAATGTTTCAACTTGTCTATCAGGCAACAAAAGAGGACTGCATTTTTCTTTTTTCTATTAACTTTTCATGGAGGCAAGCCAATAATAGGGTAATAATAGACAGAGCACTGGTTTCTTCAAAGCTAAAAGTTAATGATTTCTGAAAGTATGTAAGTAGTTTTCAAATCTGGGGAGGAGGAATAAAGATAAAATAGAACAGACTCTGCTTAGTGTAAGTAGAAGCACAGGCAGTAATGTGTTTTAGCATCGTTAACCTCAATTTCAGGTTACTTGGGCCTGTGTTAACAGTTGTTTATTTGGCAATTTCCTATTAGGAGGGTTAAACTTCATTATTTGAAGATGTACATAGTTATGTGTGTTTTTATTAAGTTAATATGTCAATGGGGTATTCTGAGGATGTGTTTTATTAAGTTTTTATTAAAACAGAATTTTTGTAATGCTGATGATAAGGAAAAAAAACTGTATAAAGGATTAGCCTGTCAAACATTAAAAGGTGCATGTATCACAAAAGCCACTGTCATATACAATAGGGGGAATAATAACTTCTTAGCATAATGGTGACACTTTCCGTATTATCTTGGAATGTGAATGGTCTCACAGGTGTAGTCAAAAAGGAAAGAATACATAATTATATTAAGAAATGCAGAGTGCATAGTCAAGAGAAGCTGGCTCCATTTGCAGAAGACATTATTTTGTACCCAACAAAACCAGAAAGGGGCATTACAGTGCTGTGGAACATACTGAGACAGTTTCAGAACTTTTCATGATACAAAATTAATGAATTTAAAACAAAGGCAATAGTGATAAATTATGTACCCACATAGGAATTGGGTCAGCAATATCCATACTTATGGGGACATGATAAAATGAAGTATTTAGGGGTATGGATTGAAAATTATTCTGGTGTGGCAGCTAAGGATATATGGGGAGAGACTAAACAAAATGTAATACAAAAACTGAGGAAAT
This sequence comes from Protopterus annectens, assembly GCF_019279795.1. Classification (NCBI taxonomy): domain Eukaryota; kingdom Metazoa; phylum Chordata; order Ceratodontiformes; family Protopteridae; genus Protopterus; species Protopterus annectens. Next base: position 927,863,529 of record NC_056746.1, read on the forward strand.
GGAAGCTCTGTTTTATGGATATGGATTAGTAAGATAAAAGAAGTTAAAATGTTTTAGAACTGTAAGTCTTATACACAAGTCAGGCATATTTTTATCAACCAGAAGAGAAGTTGTGGATAGCAATTATTAATGAGCTGAATGATTTTATCTGGGAGAAGAAGACAGCATGAGACAAGTGGGATAATCTTATTCTTCCAGTAGAACATGGCAGATTGGGATTACCAGATTTGAAGGGGTATTTCAGAGCAATACAGTTAAGGCTCCTATATATAGCACAAGCAAAAAACTATAATTCAAAGTGGAAAGAGATGACGATGAACCAGGGGGGAAGCTTAAGACACAAGAAGAGACTGGGAATTTGGATGCAGACCTTTAAAGAGGATAACAATAATCATGCAGAATATTATATTCATAAAGTAACAGAAAGTATTCTAACAGCAAAGCCAACATGGGAATGGAGAAAGGAGATTCTGCCAATAGGGAGGACTGCAATTAGGGATACAGGCAATAGGCAAGAGGGGGCTGGAGTTTATTGCAGAAAACTGGCAAAGGAACCAATATATTAGGAGGAAATAACTAGAGTGAGAAAGGTAATAGAATGGGAAGATGTCAAAAACTTATTTAGACTACAGGTTACAGATTGTCTTCCCTATCAAGGATTGATATTAGATTATAGGCAAAGAGAAAGAATTGGGGGGGGGGTTCCTAAATGAAAGACCAGTACTGGTAGAGTTTTTAGTACAATCTAGAACAGAAGTTTCCATTAAGAAAGGAATAATTAGTAGCGCATATACAGTGTTGCATGATAACTATAAGAATTAGCTAGGGGGTTAATAAGGATTGGGAGGAAAGATTGGATAAGCAATTCACAAAGAAACAATGGGGGATATATGTATGTTTCCCAAATATGCAACAAAGTCTAGAAGATTTAGGATCTTTGCTTGTAAGTGTTTACATAGGCATTTTTATAACCCAAGTAGACTCCAAAGATTTTTTTCCTCTGGCAGACAGCACATGTTGGAGGTGTGATTGGGAAGAAAGAGGTAACTGGGAACGTATTTCCTGGGAGTGTAATGAGCTGGCAGACTTTAAAGATTCCCTGCAGACTGCTCTATCAGAAATGCTGGGTGAGCAGATTGGTGTAACTAAGGAAATGATTTTTTTTTAACCATGATACTGAATCGGAATTGCCTAGACATCATAACGCCTTCCTGAGAGCAATTATGATGGCTGCCAAAAAAGCAATTACTAGAAAATGGAAATCATAGTCTAAACCAACTTTACTAGAAGTAGTGAATATAGCAACAGAGATAAACAACTGAAACTGGGATTTTTAGAAAAGGATAGGAGCAAATTACATAGGAAAAAATGGGAAGTGTGGGATCAATACATGCAGAGGAGGAATGAGGTTTAAAAGAAGGCAGGATTTGAATGAGATTTGCAATGGTTGAGTGACTATTATAAGTGATTAATATTTGCAGCTATAGTTGTGTCAGCATGGCTTGTAATATATAATGTTTGCAACTGAAATTGTGTTGGTATGGTTTATTGTCATTTATATAAATGTAAGATGGACTATGTCATACATGATAACTTAATAAGGATGTTTTTGGTTTAAAAAAAAAAGAAAAAGAAATACAGAGTGCAAATAGCAGTGCTACAGGAGACACATTTGGAAAAAACTGAGCATTTGAATTTGAGAAAAAGAGGATTTCAGGATGGAGATTCTGCAGAATACCAGGGTCAAAGGAATATAGGAGTACTTATATTAATTGCTAGAGATGCTCCGGTAGTGATAGAAGAAGAAAAAAAAAGATAATGGCAGATTTGTAGTAGTAAGGGGCTTTTGGCAAGGGATGAGTATTATGCTGGCATGTATTTATATTCCATCTTAAAATGCTCTTTTGGAGCTTTAAAAAAAATTGGAAAAAATAATCAGCAAGGAATATTATTTATAGGTGTGGAATGGAATTTGATTTGTAACAATGAGGATGTGTTTGGGGGGGTGGGTCTAAAAGGGAAAGTATAAAAAAAGAGGGTAGATTTCTGAAGAAATTTATGAACAAATTTGGATGAAAGATGTGAATTTAGTAATAGTAACTTGGAAAGAATTTACATATTATTTCCTAAAGTCCAATAACTGGGCTAGACTTGACAGAAGTAATATTTCACAGGAGCATGTGCATTTAATTGAGAACTTAAATACACATCCAAGAACTATTTCAGATCACGCATCAGTAATTACTAAAACAAAAATGCAGGGTAATGAAGTAAATGTGAGACACTTGTGCTTTCCACTTATCTATTAAAAACAGAGGAGTTTAAGGAATGGCTAGTGGAAATTGTCTGGGAGTTATTAGAAATGATAGAAATTGCTCCAGAAATTATAGCTAGAGCGTGGGATAAAGTGAAAGTAGAGTTTAAAACTGGGGTAGAAATAAAAGAAAAAAGATCTGGTTAAGTAGTAATAAGAATTATTTTAGAGAGGCTGACAAATGTTAACCTATTACAAAATACAGGGAATCTCACAGATCAAAAAGAGAAAATAAGCAAGTACCTGGATAATATGCATGAGTTTAGAAAGATGGCTGTTAAGCAACTGTTTTAGGTAATAACTCCAGAGCACAAAAACTTTTGGCATAATGACGTCTGCAACAAAAGGTAGAAAGGGTTGTTGCCAAACTTAGGAAGCATATAATAAGAAAAGTAACCAGGGATCCTGTAGCAGTATTAAAGATATTTTGGAGATTTTATTAAAATTTGTATAAAGCAGAGAAGTGGCAAAATCAAGGAAAAACTCAAATGGTAATATTTATGGAAGACTTAAATATACCAAGATTAGAGGTAGATGAGGCAAAACAACTAACAATTAAGACAGGAGGAGATGAGATAAAAATGGTGATGTATAACTAATCTGCAGGAAAGTCTCCAGGAATAGATGATATTCCAGGAGAAGTTTGGATACTGGGAAGAAAGAAAGTGGAAGTAGAAAAGAAACCTAGCAGAGGTGAGTGGGAAACAAGATTAGACTATGTAGAACTGTTATGGTAATTAAGACTGAATGTGATAAACCTTCTGGTTCTTAATGACCATCCATCTATTCAGCCAGTCTTAAGCCTGGGGCATCAAAATTATGAATTTTCTGTATTCAGTAATGGTTTTTAAATTTATCAGAATTAGCTATTTTATTTATCCATCCATGTGTTAACATGTTAAATTAACTCTTTATGACAATGTTTTCTATTTTATGGTGGGATAAGAACATAAAATACTCTGAGCATGCTTAAGAACGATTTTCTTCATACACACTAATCTGGTCCCGTAAACTTTTTTTCAGTGGTTTTTTTAATGTTGTTTCAATTTTTTATTGTTGTTATATTTTAATTATTTCCTGGATGATCTGTGGTTGTGACAGGCTTATATCTATTATTATCTTGTTAATTGGTAGTAATTAATAATTAATTAATGGTTTGAGTATATAAGGAAGTGATGTATCAACCTCTTTATTCTGATGGAGTCCCAGTGGTCAATAGGACGAATGTGCTTAATCTTTGTGGTTGTTATATAGTGTGAAAATTGTTTTTATTAGAATGTTTTTATTATAAAGTCTTCAGCCGGGTGCAGTGATCCTTCCAGTTATGTCTGGTAACATTACTTCTTGCTTGGTTCTTAGGAAAGAAAGTGAAAAAGATCTGAAAGGTTTCGTTTAACAGTATTTTAAAAGGAAGGGAGGCACCAGCATCCTATGCAAAAGCTATGGTGGCTGTAATAACTAAAGACAAAAAAGACCCATGTGATCCAGCTTCGTATAGGCCTATTTCAATTTTCAACCACGATTACAAAGTGTATATGTCTATAATGACTAAAAGAATGCCAGAGATGAAAAGTGATAGATATGTACCAATGTGGTTTTGTGGAGGGTAGACAAACATTTGATAATCCAACAGCATGATCAAATGATTTTATTTTAGTAAAAGTCATCATTTGATAGCCGTTTGCCGTGTTTTGTCACCAGTAGGTTTTGTTGTTGGATTTTGTATGAAGTGTTGTGACTTAGTCCTTGGCATGAAGTTTTGTTGTTTAGAAACATTTGATAATATTAATAGAACAATGATGACCCAGAGAGAAACAGATTCTAAGAAAATACCACTGTTACTGGTGGGTCTTGATGCAGAGAAAGCATTCAACAGAGTAAGCTGGGATTTTATGAGTAGAGCAATGGAAGCACTTGCATTCCCTGATACAATAATAAAGTTAATTAGAAGGATATATGATGCATCCGAGGCAAGTATCAAAGTGGGAGGTTTCTCCTTTGCTAAGTTGTGTCTGAACAGAGGAACCAGGCAGGGGTGTCTTCTTTCCCCTTTGTTATTTGCATGATATTTAGAAGCACTAGCAAAGAAAATATGGGATCAAGGATGTAACTGGTATGGTGTTCAAGAAAGGCTGGCTTTATTTGTAGATGATATTATTTTGTACCTGATGGAACCAAAAAAGGACATCTCAGTGTTGTGAAATATTTTAAGACAGTTCTGTTTTTTTTCGGGATATAAAAATAATGAAGATAAAAAGACGATATCTACAAATTATGCAGCCACACATGAATAGGTTCAGCAATACCCATATTTATGGGGACATGATAAAATAAAGTATTTAGGAGTATGGATTAAAAATGATTCAGTTATGACAGCTAAATATATGTGGGAAAAGAATAAATAAAAAATAATACAGAAACTGAATGTATTGCCTGTGGATATGGATAGCAAGATACAAGCAGTAGAAATGTTTTTAGTCCCTTCAGTTTTATGCACAGGTCAAGCATATTTTTGTCAACCAGAGACATTGGGGATAATTAATAAAGAGTTGAAGGATTTTATTTGGGAGGAGAAGAGGGTAATAGACAAGTGGGATAAGCTGATCATCCCAATAGAATAAGGAGGTTTAGGATTACCTGATTTGAAGGTATATTTTAGAGCTACACAGTTCAGGTTCTTATACATAATGCAAGCAGAAAACTACAGTTCAGAGTGGAAAGGGATGATGATGATGATGAACCTGGGGGGTAATTCAAGAAATAAGGAAAGAATGGGATTTTGGACCAGATCCTTAAGAAGAATAACAGTCATACAGAATATTATATTTTTTAAAGTAGTAGAAAGTATCTTAAGAACTCACCTAACATGGGAAAGGGGATTCTTTCAGTTGAGATTACTGCAATTAGGGGTACAGAGAATAGACAAGAGGGGGCTGGAATTTACTGGAGGAAGATGGCAGAGGAACCAAGGTTTTGGGAGCAAATAATCAGAGAAGGAAAGGTAATAGAATAAGGGGCTAAGAAGACATTTGGATTGCAGGCTAGTGATTGCCTTCCCTATCATAGATTGATATCAGAATATAGACAAAGAGAAAGGGGGAACCCTATATGAAAGACCTGCACTGGTTGAGTTTTTAATTCAATTTAGAACAGAAGTTGCTGTTAAAAAAGGGATTGTTAGTAGAGCATACAAAATATTGCACAATAACTATAAGAATCAATCAGAAGAAGTCAAAAAAGATTGGGGGAAGAGAAATTAGATATGGGATTCACAAAGAAACAATGGAATGTGATATTCATATGTAGAGCTCCAAAACATTTTTTGCATAGATACTTTTGTACCCAAACCAGACTCTATAGAATTTTTTCCCTCATATAGCTGACAAATGTTGGAGGTGTGATGGGAGAAAGAAAGAGGTAACTGGGAACATATGTTTCCAGAATGTAATGAGTTGGCAGACTTTACAAATTCCTTCCAGAGTACTCTATTAGGAATACTTTGTGAGCTAATGAATGTAACTAAAGAAATTACTTCTTTGAGTTGGAATACAGGATCTAAATTGCTTAGACATAGTAAGGCCTTATTACATTTAATTTTGGTGGCTACCAAAAACAGTTACTAGAAATTGGAAATCAAAATCTAGGCCAACTCTACTTGAAGTAGTAAATATTGTAATAGAGATAAAAGAATGGGAAGTGGGATCTTTAGAAAAAGGTAGGAGTAAATTACATGGAAAAAATGGAAATTGTGAGAACAATACATACAACAAATGTTTTGGAAGAGGACAAAAGAGGTTTAAGAAAAGGTTGGAATTTAATAATTTATGTAATACTGTTTAAATTATATGATATATAACAATAGATGTGAATTATAATGTGAACATGTTAGTATGATCTGATTACTTTTATATAAATGTAAGTTTGCCTATGTCACAGGTGATAATTCAGTAAATGTGTTTAAAATATTTTATGTTTGGATACTGTGTATTTTTTGTCTAATACTTTTGTTAACTACAGTTGCATGAGGAACTCACTGTAAAAAAGAGGTCTAATTTTCTGTTATTCACCCATTTTACATTACCCCTTTCATCCATCTTCCATTTGTTCAATGTAAAGTAGTGGCTAAGGCTGAAAGGACTTTTCATTTTCTTGTACATATGGGAGTTGCTGTCCCTGTTCATAATAAAAGCTTACATTTATTTATTTAACATTTGATGTTAAGTTGTCAATCTCGCCTTCATTCTTGCTGGATGGGTTCGGAGCCGATCCTCGGCTCTGACTCGGCCAATACTAAAAGCTCGAGAGCTACTTCCACTGGCTCGAGGCTCCCCTATATCCCACAATGCTAGGCGGTAACTACTCAGATCTCGTTTGCCGCTATAGCTGACGAGGTGCTCTTTTACCGGCTCAGGCACGTAAGTGGATTTTACCTTTGAGGTAGTACTAATTCCCCCCTTTTTTTTTCTTTAATCTGATATATTGTTATTGTTAGTGTTAGTATTTAGTTCTATCGACCCTATTTTTCTATTCCCCACCCCTCTTATTGTTGTTGTTCTAGGCCTTCGGCCCTTCCCTCACCCCAGTCCCTTTTTCAGTTAGTGTTGTAGGGGCTTGTGTGCTTGTGTTTTTGGCTACTTATCTTTAATTTGTTAGTGTAGAGTGTCTGTGTGTGTGTTTGAGACAGCCTCTCTTCCTTAATGTCTAAGGATAAGGTCTCAGGCTTCAAGAAGTGTGACTCGTGCTGTCAGAAGATGTCTCTGACAGACGGTCACACTTCTTGTGTGTATTGCCTGGGACCTGTGCACCTGCAGGACTCTTGTGCTGTCTGCCATGGTTTCAGCCCTTGAGTCCTGCAGGAATGCAAAAACAAGCTCATCTTAAGGAGCTTGTTAAAGCCTGAAGGCCCCCCGACTCAGTCTGGGTCAGGGAAGCCTTCGAAAACTTCAAAGCAGTCGACTCCTGCTCTTGAGTCGACTGTGGAGAAGTCGGCAGGCCGCCACCGGCTCCGGCCGGAGCCGATGTTCTTAGGCCTCAAACCGTTACCTCGGCTCCGGCTGGAGCCGAGGCTGATAAGTCTTCATCGGCTCCAATACCATCATCGGAGCCACTTTCCAAAAAGAGGTCTAGATCCCCCTCCATCGGATCTATTCTTAAGCCTCTTACCATTACTTCGGCTCCGGCTGGAGCCGTTAAGTCCCCATCGGCTCCGATACCATTATTGGAGCCATTTTACAAAAAGAGGTCCAGGTCCCCCTCCATCGGATCTGTACACTCGGCGCCAGGTTCCCCTCTCCTTTCGGAGCGGAGTCACAAAACCCATTCCTCTCGGTCTTCCAGGTTGTCAGACCATGATTTGCAGAGGGTGGTGAGTAGACTTCTTAAGTCCGAGGCACTGGCCCAAATGCTCCATAGCCCGACTCATCAGTCATTGGCTATTCCCGTCCCAGATTACATTCCTCCTTTAACTCCTTCGAGTTCGGAGCCAAGGCTTGTTGGAGCCATGACTGTCGGTGCGTCGGATCCGATACTTTCCATTTCGGCTCCGTTGTCTGCTCCGATCTCCTCTTTGGAGGGATCTCGCCACCGAGCTTCCCTCGTCGGCTCTGAGGGGGTGAGTGGCATCGGACCCTTGTCCGACCCCGCTCTCCCTCTCGGGGCTTCGGCGCTGGTGAGTTCGGCTCCGACATCGGCTTCGGAGCCGTCTCTGTCGGTGCCGGGAGGGGTCCTTGTCTCTTCGGAGCGAGGGCCTCGGGCCTTGCCTGATAGAGATGCCTTCGAGGTCATGCGGAGTGTGCTAGAATCAGGTTCTACCCCACAGTCGGCTTCCTCAGCCCCTCCATCTACAGTGCCTGCGGTGATTTCTACTCACCCCCTTGTCTCACACCGCAGAGAACCAACTCCTCAAGATTTCCCATTGGGAATTTCCTCCTCTTCCGAGGTCTCTCCTGACCCTGCAGGAGATCCCCCTAGGAAGAGGCAGTGCAAGAGGAAGCACATTGACTCCCCTGAGTCTATCACCTCTGACACTGACTTAGAGGAATCCGAAGGGTCCCCTCGTTCCCCCTCTGAGGATGTCTCCTTTGCAGACATCCTTGAAATCCTCAAACAGAGGGGGAATTGGCCAGCCCTTAACCCTTCGGAGGATGAGTCAGTGTATCTTGAGGCATTTGGTTCTCGCCCTTCTACCTCCTGGGTGTCCCCTCCCTTTGACCCCCTTATGGAAGTGGTGGCAAGGAAGGCTTGGATGGCTCCTGACTCAGTGGAACCCACCCCGAGGAGACCATCCAAATTTATCACTGCCCCCACAGACAAACAGTTTTTATCCAAAGGTGTCCCTGTTGATGCCATGGTGGTGGCTGCGGCCACAAAGAAGGAATTAGCTGATCCTTCGGTTCCTGTCCATCCTCCTAATAAAGAATCTAGGACCATGGACAGGTACGGCAAGTGGATGTTCTCGTCAGCGACCTTTTCAATGCGGTCGCTGAACTACTTATGCCACTTCACCCGTCTCCAAAGAGATTTACTCAAGGATATGGGTGAACTGATGAAGGATCCTACAGCTGAGGGGTTCAAAGACACGATGAACTCCCAGTTGGCAACCCTAAATTCAATTGTGAACTCCTCCAAGCGGCTAGTCTCGTACGCAGCAGATGGAGTGAGTAGATCCGCAGGCACAGGAGTTGCCTTACGAAGGCACGCCTGGATGCGGCTATGCAACTTTGCGGACCCTTTCAAGGCGTCCTTCACCAATTCCCCCTTTGATGGATCATCTTTGTTTGGTCCACAGGTGAAGGATACATTGACCAGGTGCGAGGTGGAAGGTAAGACTCTCTGCTGTAGGAGTCCGTTTTTCCACCCCTTCTAGACCCTATCCCAAAGGTCAGAGGGGAGGAAAGATGTGGTTCCGAAAACAATCCCAGGGAGTCTCATCTGACGCACAAGGCCAATTCCCCTCTAGAGGCAGAGGGGGGAATAGTAATAGACGCCGCCCCAGAGGCAGAGGAGGTCCGCAAAACCAGGGTAGCAGAGAGGTGTTCTCTGACAAACCCTTTCAGCACCCCTGAGGGGCTGCCCGGTTGTCCGCCTTCGGAGGCAGTCAGGGGAAGATTATCACTGTACCCAGAAGCCTGGCTTTCCCTAACTCAAGACAAATGGGTACAGTCGATCATATCCGAGGGTTACAAAATTCCCTTTATTCATATTCCAACCCAACCAAAAGATCCTTCCAGACGTTCCACCCGGTCTAAGGGAAAAAGCAGCATTAGAAGTGTCAAAGCTGCTGTCAAAAAGAGTCATCCAATCAGTCCCAGCAGACCAGCAAGGATCCGGAATCTACTCCAAATTCTTTTTTGGTACCAAAAAAAACAGGGGACTGGAGACCCATTCTGGATCTCAGCCACTTAAACAAGTTTGTCAAAAAAACAAAATTTCGGATGGTCACGCTACAGTCCATCCTACCCTTCTTGGGTCAGGACAATTGGATGTGCTCGATAGATCTTCAGGATGCGTACTATCACATCAAAATGAACCGACGCTCCAGGAGATATCTCCGCTTCAGGCTGGGAGCCAGTCACTACCAATTCAGGGCCCTGCCCTTTGGTCTCACTACAGCCCCCCAGGTGTTCACCAAATGCATGGCAGTGGTCACGGCTCACTTGAGGCACCAGGGATTCCAGGTGTTTCCATATCTGGACGATTGGCTCCTTACTGCCACCACCAGACATCAGCTTCTCCTATCCAGGGATTTCACCATTCAAACCTGTCAAGCTCTAGGCATTTCAATAAATTTCGAAAAATCTGCCTTGTCGCCTTGTCGGTCTATTACTTTCATAAGCGCCAAATTAGATACACAGACCCTTTCAGCCACACTCACAGAACAAAGGGTTTTAGACATCCGGAACCAAGTATCCCTTCTATTGCAATTGGTCAAAGTCAAAGCCAGACTGGTATTGAAGGTACTAGGACTCATGGCAGCAGCTATTCCCCTTCTCCCCGTAGCTCTCTTTTACATGAGGATCCTCCAGTGGATGCTCTTTACCCAATGGTCCTTTCAACGACTCCCAATGTCCCACACCATACTGATAACTCAAGTATGCAAGAATCAACTGTCTTGGTGGGTCACGTCACCTCAACTTCTCCAAGGAAGACCCTTCACTCTCCCCCCTCCAGTTGCCACGTTGACAACAGATGCCTCCCTGATCGGGTGGGGGGGGGCATTATCAGGGCAGGACAGTCCAGGGCACGTGGCAACCCTTCGAGTGCCACTTGCACATAAATGTCTTAGAGATGAGAGCAGTGCTTTTAGCGTTGCAAGCCTTTCACGACTCTCTTCCCAAAGGGACTATTGCAATTCAAACGGACAACATGTCCATGGTGTGGTACATCAACAAACAAGGTGGAACCAGATCATACCCTTTATGTCGAGAAGCACTCAGACTTTGGCAATGGGCGATCTCTTCTCAGCGTTTTCTGATAGCGACGCATATTCCCAGGAAATCCAATGTCATTGCAGACAAGTTGAGCAGAGCAATTCTCATGCCACACGAGTGGTCTCTAAAGAAATCAATTCTAGAAGAGGTATTTCTAAGATGGGGCCATCCTTGCTGCGATCTTTTTGCTTCTCCCCAAAACAGCAAGTGTCAAGACTTCTTCACGCTCTTCCCGTTACCAGGCCATCCCACCAGAGACGCTCTAGTCCACGTTTGGCCCCGGGGACTTCTGTATGCCTTTCCCCCCTTTCCACTGATACCTCAACTAATTCAGAAAGCCATCGCCTTGAGAGTGACTATGATCCTCATTGCCCCTTACTGGTCTCGACAGATATGGTTCCCCTTTCTTCATCGCTACCTTTTGGAGCAGCCTTGGCATCTGGACCCAGTACCAGATCTGATTACCCATCAGTCGGGTCAGCTGCACCAATCTCTGTCTTCCCTAAACCTCACAGCGTGGTTTCTCCAATTCCTACCTTAGCCAGGCTTCCCTCAATATCTCGCCGGTCCGAGATATCTTGATAGCCTCTCATAAATCCTCTACCCGAAGATTTATACTAGTAAATGGAAACGTTTTTCCCTTTGGGCATCATCGAAAAACATTGATCCTTTTACTGCACCTATCCAGTCTATTTTAGACTTTCTAGCAGAACTTTTTCATTTAGGATCTTCTGCATCAACCATTAGAGTTCAGTTGGCTGCCATATCAAATTTTCATGTTGGTGTCTCAGAATCCAGCATCATGGCTCACAAACTCTGTAAAGCCTTCTTAAGAGGTGTATTTCTTCTCAAACCTCCAATCAAAGACCCTCCGCCTCAATGGGATTTAAACTTGGTTCTGGCATCTTTAATTCTTCCCCCCTTCGAACCAGAGGCTTCATGTTCTCTGAAATTGCTTTCTTGGAAGACACTTTTTCTGGTAGCTATAACTTCAGTGAAAAGAGTATCAAAACTCCATGCTCTATGCACTCGCCCTCCTTACTTAGTTTTTCACAAAGACAGGGTATCTCTCCGGACTAATCCATCCTTTTTACCAAAAATTTCTTCTCAAATTAACCTAAACCAGATTATTGATCTCCCCGTTTTTTTCCCTAACTATTCAAATAGATCAGAGCAAAAGCTGCATTTTTTGGATGTTCATCGCCAACTGAGATATTACTTAGACAGAACTAAACAACTCAGGAAATCTGATCAATTGTTTCTGTCATATGCAGAAGGAAGATTGGGCCTTCCAGTCACTAAAGTATCTCTGTCTAGATGGCTCACGTCTACAATTACTTTCATCTATGAGACCAGACATCAAAAATTACCCTCAAGACCTAGAGCTCATTCAACTAGGGCATTAGCTACATCCATAGCCTTTCAGGACAGGTTGCCAATAGACTCAATTTGTGCAGCAGCCACCTGGGCTTCTCCTCATACATTCATTTCACATTACAAATTGGACATGGTTTCCAGAAGCCGTGCCAATTTTGGTTCCACTGTTCTCAAGAGTCTGTTCCGATAGGCCACCCGGGATAAGGTGCTAGGGACGCTGTCCCATCCAGCAAGAATGAAGGCGAGATTGACAACTTAACATTAAGAAGTTATGTACCTACCATAACGTTCCGTGTTAGTTGTCTTCTTCTCACCTTCTTTCTTGCGTCCCTCCCTCCTTCCCCCAAGCCTGGACAGACCGACCGGAATTCTTTTGTGTTTCTTCTTCTGAAATTTGTTACTCCATTCTTGGAGAATAGTATTGCTTGGTATAGCTACCAAACGAGATCTGAGTAGTTACCGCCTAGCATTGTGGGATATAGGGGAGCCTCGAGCCGGTGGAAGTAGCTCTCAAGCTTTTAGTATTGGCCGAGTCGGAGCCGAGGATCGGCTCCGAACCCATCCAGCAAGAAAGAAGGCGAGAAGAAGACAACTAACATGGAACGTTATGGTAGGTACATAACTTCTTATTTACTGTGAAAGTCCGACTTGGAATGAAGCCAATTTTCAGTGGAGGCCCGGGAAGAAACACTTCAGATGCATGTTTTTGTAATGTGCGAGGAAACCGGAGCATCCGGAGGAAACCCACATGAATGCAGGGAGGACATGCAGACTCCGCACAGAAGGCACCCCAGACAAGAATCGAACTGGAGAACCTCTTGCTGTGAGGCGACAATGCTACTGCTGTACGACTGCACTGTCCAGACAGTAAGCGTACATAAATCATGTTACACCATGATATAAATAGGATCTGCAGGAGAAACAGGTATGTATCCCAGAGATTATCACTTCTCTGGAACAGACTCCCCATCCATGTGCATTAGATTTCCTCCCTAACCCAATTAAAGTGTAACTTGGACAGTTGGAGGGGAAAAAGTTCATCCCTGGTTTGGCACCTATGCCTTTAATGGGCAAAGGCACCTGGTAAATGTTTCACCTCCCAGGCCCCTGATTGTAACTATTTCATCTTCCAATCCCCTGCTTACACTTATCAAGAATACCAGAACTTGTCAAGAGATTTGGGATGCGTATTAGACTTAAAAAGGCTCTAGTGGTTGTTAGCCTAGTACACACCAATGAACCTATAAGATGCTTACCTGGAACAGCAGTGTTAGGAGTTGCCTCTTAACAGTGTCTTGCAAGAAAGTAATTTAATAACCAGAAATAATTTCAGCAGTGATAGTTTTCTAAGAACTGGTAGCTGCTGGGCTTTCAGTAACATGCTACAAAATTAATGGGATCCTATAATTCTGTCTTCTCCTGAATAAAGGCTCAGCTGTTAATGTGTTCAACAACAGTATGCACTGGGATTCCTGTTGCAGTGCAACACAAAACTAAGACAAACCAGCAAACAAAATAAATGCATAAATAAGTAACTGAATAAAATGAGCACAAGGGGAAAGGAGGTGTGTAGTTTTGGCATGACAAAAAATATGTGTTATGCTGAGATTCTCAAATAATTATACTGCAGTATTTTCTTTTTCTCTTGTTTTGGATGTTCGCCACCTTTAGAAAGAATTCCAAACTTTGAATCATTTAAGGAGGGGGGAAACACTTGCATTCACACCCTGAATCGTCTTAGCAAAATCTCTAGTCTTGGAAAGAACTTTCAGCTTTTAATGTTCTTCAAATCTGTCAACTGGAAACCAAGTTGTGGGCTTGCAGATATCTGCAGCAGGGTCCCTTTTAAAAGTAGCTTCTAAATCAGCAACCCTAGTAAAATTACCTCTGAGCTGTCCAAAATGTGTGTGTTTATATAGTCTTGACAGAATAGGATGCAATTAGGAAACATTTTACGCATAGCTTTCTTAAAATGATATGTCCATCCTACTCTTTGCAAATGCTATTCTAAAACCTTTTAGCCATAATTTGCTTAAAAGTTATTTGACCTGTCTCCTCTTAGCAAATAAAACAAAAGGTTGCTCCAGCTTTGTCTTAGTAACATAGGACTTTCAACTTTCATTGAGGACATAAAGAATGCAAGCTGTCTGACTTTCTCTGATTAAGAGCAGTGTCTGACATAAAATTAAGCCATAAAGGAGGATTAGTGAAAAGTGAAACCCTGCCTTTATGGAACACTCTATAAACTTCAGAAGCCATAAATGTTTGGAATATGGGGACTTTTCCTGGTTGACACTGTAGCCATATGCAGAACTATTTTTTATGTAATCTGGTTTGAAAGGATGTTTTTTAAGAGATTCCAAAACTAAATTTAGCTTTCATGGAGCAGAAGGATTTCTTCTTAAATGGCTCACAAATAGCCTAATGACAGGGAAAGAAAAACTGGAGGATCCTATAAAAGACATTCTGAGAGAGCAGAGCAGTGAACCTTCACTAAGGACTTAAACTGGCTTTGCTGAAAAAGAGGAGACAAGTAACCCCAAAACCACCATGAATTTCGTAGATAAACAACCAACAGAAAATTTTATTTGGTTTTGATAAATATCACTTTATGCTAATATTTTTAACTTCTTTCAAAATTTTAACCAAATCTGTGGAAAGTGGATGAGTAACTGGATGGTTAATGTCCAGTGCATGATATAGAGGAAGTGTAACACTGAATATACATTTTCCTTTCTTTTGAGAAGGCACCTCCTTTCTGATAAATAAACAATGATACTATGAACCTTGGCTCTAGATGATTGTCACTGTTGAAGTGATACCCTGACTCTGTATGCAGAAATGGGAAAAAAGGTGTGGATGGGTGGATGGATGGATGAATGGATTATGAAGCATAGAGGTGAAGCTTGGAAAAACATAATTACCTGCCCAAGGACCTTTCACAATGGCTTCACTACTAACACACAATTGGCCCATTTATTCCATAGGCATGTGAGCTGGGCATTCCTTGATTATACACCCCATTCTTTCCCACCCTGAAACCCCCATCTGACCCTCTGGTGAGAATTGGGTGGTAGCCTACCCACTTGCTGCTCTTGGGTGGTAGCCTACCCGCTCCCCATTGGGAGTAACTCCCTTACACTTTGGCAGCCCTGCCAAGCCTGACATTGCAGGCTCCTGTTACACTGAATTTCCCTTAGCTTACTTGTGCTAAACACTGACTGCACAGGTTCAGCTGGCATGAACTCCACTAGGTAACACCTAGTGCTCCTGCTAAGTCTCACCCTTGTGGCGAGCCAAGCTGCCTCCCTTCCCCTAGATGGGTAAGCCAGCAGTAATCACTCAATTTCCATCCTCCCTAGCTAGTTCCTTCAAGTGTATGAGTTGCTAATCAAACCTAGGTTGATTGTGATGTAGTCAGAGATTTATCCTTGCATGGCACAGAGCTGGTTGAGAAAACCAACATTGTCTCAGCTAGAATGGTGCTATCATTATCATCTAATCCTTCTCCTTCCCATAGGGCATTTTTGGCCTATGGGATCAGATGGTAAACATCTAGAAGACATTTGCTCTAATGCCACTGGAAAGCATTCTGAAACCTTGTCAAAAGTAATGAAGCTGAGTTTTCTGAAGAGCGACAAGGCAAGTAGATCTACTGAAGGAGTCCTCACTTGCTTACCACCTGAAGAATATATGACAATTCAGCTGTCTTTCCGAATCCAGATGTTATGTTTTACAGGACCCAACAAGGTACCACAATTTCCAGGCAGACAAACTGCCATAAGATGAATGCTGACTGAAAAGTCTAGGTGTCCAGGAGATTTATTGTCATTCTGCAATCGTGCAAAGATTGAGTTCCCTCATTGATTATCTGTGACTCAGTCTCAGACACTGTCATGAGAGAATATCAGAGATACCATGGATGCTTTGTTGCAATGCTTTCAGATTCATTTCTTTGGTTAGTTTTATGTGCATTCCACTTTAAGGTGACAACCAGTGCCCTGCACTTTGATAGAAACTTTGTGCATTTCCACATGGAATCTGAAGTATCCATTGTAGGAATCTGGAATGGATAAATAGAAACAAAGAGTCTTTGCTTCTTTGAACTGCCTCTTCCCACCATTTCAGATCTTGGAGAAGAGATGTTGTTGTTCTTTCGGCTTTTCCTGGTTAGGGGTCGCCACAGCGGAACTCCGGTCCGCTAATGATTGGCAGTAGATTTTTACAGTGTGGAGGTGCAAGCTCGACGCCCAACCTTCAGTGAAGGCATGCCCATTCTACGCATGTCTTTCAAACACCATTCGACCACGGGGAGGACATGCAGACTCCACACAGAAGGCTCTCCAGCCGAGAATCGAACGGGAGAACCTCTTGCTGTGAGGCAACAATGCTACCGCTGCACCACCGTGGCTTATCTTGGAGAAGAGATGGAATATGTATAATTCCCCTCCAAGAAGTGTTATGTCTTATTCTTTAGGTCTCTAAAGAAATTCTGGTATTTTTTTCATGTGAAGTCTTTCCTACTGAACCATCATAAAGTTTGCAGACTTATGGGTATGGTGGGGAGGAAGAACTCACTGTTATGATAGTCTTGCCTGCTATACTAGCCTGAAGAGTGACAACATTTTGAGAATGTTATCCAGAGACAGAAATAGCTACTTTGAGTCTTTGAATAAAATTGTTCCAAGAAACAGTTTTTGTTTGCATGGCATGAAATCTGCCTGCTTCTTATTGACTGTGAGTTCTGAGAAAGAGATAACCTACCATCTGATGTTGTCAATCTTCACATAATCCTTGACTGAGGGCTCGGCCATTTACTTCAGCTCACACCTTCCATACTCTCGAGCTAGGCTGTACCCATAATGCTCCAGTGTGAATTACCTCAGATCTCATTTGCCGATTCATGTGTCAGATGTGTCCAACCTCTCTCGATCTTTGGCAGCTAGTTAGTGTAGGTTTTTTCTCTATTTTCTCATTTTTCCTTCATATTTTCTCTAATTACATGTTTTCCACTTTCTACCCGCTCCTCTCTTTGCTTTCTGGGCGTGTGAGTGATCCATGCCCCTTCCCTCTACCTTTGAGTAGTTCCTTATGTACCATTGCTGGTACTATTTTCACCTCTTTGAGTGTGTGTGTGTGTGTGTGTGTGTGTGTGTGTGTGTGTGTGTGTGTGTGTGTGTGTGTGTGTGTGTGTGTGTGTGTGTGTGTGCTATCAGCTCTATGCCTTATTTTATCTGGCATGGCTGATAAATCTTCAAAGGGCACCTCTGGCTTCAAGAGGTGCCAGCAGTGTGAGAGGAAGATGCCCAATTCAGATGGGCATATCTGTTGCCTTATTGTTTAGGTGCTGTCCACCTGCAAGAGGATTTCACCATCTGTCATGGTTTCTCTGCCAGGACTTTGAGCGGAGAAACAAGTTGATTTTGAAAGGTCTGTTGAAAGGAGACTTTGAAGAGGCCATATCGGGTCCAAAAACTGAAGCCAGCTCATCATCTTCCCCTTCCTTCTCTTCTAAACTTAAGAAACATTCTCATTCAGTACCGAGAGATCTGTCAAAACCGCTTGCCAAATTGTCTAAATAGCCTGTGGTGTCAACAGTTTTCATGGCACCAATAGGCAAGAGTGATTCGGCACCAACTATTGCCTCTGAACAGACACCTGCAGCTTTGGTACCAGAGGTTTTGTTGGTTCCAAAGCAGACTACTTTGAGGACTTTGCCAAGAGCTACGTATTCCCCTATGGTCGATCCATTTGTGGACTGACCACCTAGCTCATTCATGGAACTCAGACTGCCTAGATCTCCTTTGGCATCGTCCATTCGATCCACTACGAGTCTCTTGGAATCGGACATCATGAGGCTAGTGGACCAGCTTCTGACGGTGAGGGGATTACCTCCATCTTCAGTCCCTAGCCAACTCAGCTTCAGGACCTGTCCTTGTTCGACACTGTCTCACCTTCCTCCTCCAACTCTAGTTGAGTCTTTGGAGCCCCTAGCACTGACCTGCCCAGCTCCAACTATCTCGCTTCCAGTTAGAGCATCTTCTCTGGAACCGGGAATTGCCTTGAGTTTTGTTGTTGTTTGTTGGAACCAGAGACTTTCCGGGGTTGAGGCTTCATTGTTGGTTCCAAGGAGCAGGGTTCGACTTCCATTCTTTCGGAGCCTTCCATGCCCCTTGGTGCCTCGCCATTCATTGGCTCAACCCAGGCTTCTGCTTTGGAGGCAGCTTCCTCGGTGTGGGGTGGGACCATGGTTCCGAAGGAGTCTATTTTGGTTCTGAGCTCCCATCCCTCTACAGGGGGGCCATCCAAATCATGGAGAAGGCTTTATCCATTGTGGACTCCCAGTCCTTGCCATCCCTGTTGGGCTAAATATCTGTATGTCCTCAAACAGAGCTTCATCCAGCCTCATCCTTGGGACAGGGGGCACAAAAGTCTCAGGAGAGATCCACCTTGGTGGTTTCCTCTTCAGATACTTCCCCAGAACATCCCCCCTGAGGAAGTACTTTTGAAGAAAAAGTGCAAGAGGAAGCACTTAGACTCGCCAGAGGCGTCCTTCACTGAGGATACCGATTTCGATGAGGGGGAAGGTTCCCCCAGGTCACCCCCTAATGATGTTTCCTTCAGGGACATACTGGAAATCCTGAAACAGAGCGGTGGCTGGACTTCCCTCCAGCCTTCCTTGGAGGAATCAGTATACCTGAAGGCTTTTCATGTCCAGCCATCTACCTCTTAGATCTCTCTGCCTGCTGACAAGCTTATTAAACTGATCGCTCAGCTGGCCTGGAAAAGTCTTGACTCCATCAAGCCAATCCCCAAGAGGTCTGACTGGATCCTTTCTGCCCCTAAGGACAACCAGCACTGGGCTAAGGGTATATAGATGCCATGGTGACAGCAGCAGCCACAAAAAAGGAACTTGCTGAAAAAAGTCCAATTATCCATCATCCTAACAAGGAATCTAGGCTATGGATAGGTTTGGGAAGCGCATTTATGTTTTATTGACCTTCGCTCTCAGGTCTTTGAATTACATGGTGCACTTTACCAGGTTGCAGAGAGATCTGATTAAAGAGCTGTCAGATACTCTTACAGGAGCAGTAGCCAAAGGGGTTCGAGACAAGGTTACCTCTCCATTCGCCACCCTCGAATTAATTTCCAACTCATCCATGAGGCTAATTGCCCATGCAGCTGAAGGGAGGACATGAGCAGTGGGTTCAGGCATAGCCACTAGGAAACACACCTGGATGTGCTTGTGTGACTTTGCAGAGCCATTTAAATCTTTGTTCGTTAATGCTACATTTGAGGGATCATCCTTGTTTGGACCCAAGGTAAAAGACAGCCAGATGTGAGAAAAATAGGAAGACTCTTTCTGCCATAGGCATGTACTTCTCCACTCCTTAACGGCCGTACTCTAGGAACCAGAGAAATGGGATGCTATGGTTCAAAAAGTCCCAAGGGCCTTTCCAGGACTCACATGGAAATGACTTCTCCTGGAGCAGAGGGGGAAGTAACAATGGAATACACCATTCTAGAGGCAGAGGTGGCCCGCAGAACCAGAGGTCCAGAGATTCCTTCTCTGGTAAATCCTACCAATGTTCCTGAATGGAGGCCTGATTGCCTTCCACTGGAGGCAGTCAGGGGTCAATTATCCCCGCACCAATCTGCCTGGCAACAGATAACATCAGACAAATGGGTGCAGGGGATCATTTCTAGAGGCTACATCATCCCCATTCATCAAATCCAAAAACCCAAAATAGACTCCTGGATGTTCCACCCAGTCATTGGGAAGCAGCAGTCATAGAAATTCAAAAAATGCTCGATAAAAGAGTC